>NC_086446.1:282430004-282730004 GCF_028390025.1 Pseudophryne corroboree
GGCATCTTAGAATCCTATAATACAAGCTAGACATTTGACACTATAATACCCCTTTTCCACTTGCTAGCATGGGTCGCAGCCGGGAGCCTGACACGGCTGCGACCCGTGCTAGAGCCCCCTTCTACACTGCGCTCACCAACCCGGCATATTGCCGGGTTGGTGACGCTGCTGGTGACGCGGCAGGGGCGGCGCTGGGAGATCACATGATCTCCCAGCGCCGCCCTTCCATACACTGTGAACGGGAGCCGTGTCGCATCGACACAGCTTCCGTTTACACTGCACAGCTTACTGGGTTGAACTAGTGTTCCTTCCGGCAAGCTACCCAGGTAGGATTTTTCAGGGGGGGGCGTTTCCACTAGAAAAAAACACAGGTAAATGCGCGCCCCTGCGCATGTATCCATGTTTTTAGAGCTAGTGGAAAAGGGGTATTAGTGAGAGGTGGACCGATATTATATTTGACAGTACTAGACACCTGACACTATAAGTGGGAGGTAAAATATCTGGCCTTGTGCTCAAAGAAGCATCACAGTACCATATTACAAATTATATGCTAGTAACAACATATTAATACACCTGACACTATAAGTGAGAGGTGAATTTTATAAATATTATATTGGATACTGAATTTGGAAGGCATCTCAGGACTTTACATCTAGAGTCAGACACAAGATATAAAAACTATCCTTATAACACGTCATGTGAGCCGATTACAGCATATTGTGAGTCATACAGGATTATATTGTTACACTATTGAAGATTGAGACACATAATTGTATCCAAACCCCAAGGAGTCTTGGTAACATGCCAAGGTTTCTATAGAAGCACTAAAGTAGCAGCTCTAGCACAATTGTGTCAATATAAAATATAGATTGTAAACAAATATAGAGCAATATTGATTTATATTAAGACAGTAAAAAGGACAGACACAAAACAGACGCTCAGTTTTTTAACCAATGTATGTTTATTTATTTTTTGTCTAAAGTTCACAGTGTTGTCACATTCACACATATTTGTTATTTGTTTTTAATATTTTGCATACTAGTCATTTAGCAAGACATTTATAACGTGTCATAATTTTTGTTTAAATAAAACAATTAAAAGTTATATTTTAAATCTTTGTGCACCAAAAACAGATCATTTTCTTTCTTTTTCTCCCTTACTACCCACAGGCATAGGGGGTAATTCCAAGTTGATCGCAGCAGGAAATTTTTTAGCAGTTGGGCAAAACCATGTGCACTGCAGGTGAGGCAAATATAACACGTGCATGGAGAGTTAGATTTGGGTGGGTTATTTTGTTTCTGTGCAGGGTAAATACTGTCTGCTTTATTTTTACACTGCAATTTAGATTGCAGATTGAACACATCACACCCAAATCTAACTCTCTCTGCACATGTTATATCTGCCTCCCCCCTGCAGTGCACATGGTTTTGCCCAACTGCTAAAAAATTTCCTGCTGCGATCAACTCAGAATTACCCCCATAGTTAAGATAATCAATGAGCCCAACATTGTTGGAGAGTTGCCTTCATCTTGATTACAGCCTTTGTTAAAGGGGTTTGGGGATGTGAAGTGGGCTCCAAGATTAGGATTGTCCCAATTAAGAAGATCTTCAAATCAAGGTAAAATCTCCTCCCCTGTGTTTCTAAGCACTGTGACCTGCAATTTTCTAAGCCCTGATGCCCTACAGATGTGGGACTGTTGTTTAAGATTCAAAGGTGCCAATAGGGACGGAGCACTTGAAGAGTTGCCATCACAAATAAGGTTAATATTGTTGTCATATTTTAAGCCACAAGACAAGAGGAGGGGGGTTTCTGGGCAACCGGAAACCCCCCTGCGTTTGCCTATGAGAGGTGCAAGCTAATGCATTTGTAGCTGCAAATTTGCAAGCAGCTAATGTGCAAAAAGATGCTATTGTTGCAGCTGCCTGGAAACATACTGAGACATCCATCAGCAGCTGGGCAAATCTCAGCGTATGCGTACTAAGAAGCAGCATCCATCACATCATTTGATCACGTTCATCTCTGAATCAATCCCACTAATCTATTTTTACATAATTTCCTCTATAGTATACTGTATTTTAATCATCTAATGAGCTTGAAATATTTTTGCTGAAACTCTTGCAAATATAAAAGTATGGGGATTACAGTACTTCCGGAAACCAGGCATGTGAGGGGTAATTAACCTTTTCCCCTTGTCGGTTGTCTGAGTAACGGAACTTGGTGTCTTGATGTCAGATTGTAGGTAGCAGAGAAATTCAATTTGTGGAGAAAAGGGGATAATTACACCCATGAATGTCGGCAAACAGAGTAAATGTAATTATATACATCACACTGAGTTTTGGAGAACAGTCATCTCAAGTATTGAAGATAAGGTAGCAATTATAGTAAGAGTCTCCCACTCTGTCTCTTTCCTGAGCTTATCAATCAAGAGAAATAAGCTTCATTAAATTGTAAAAAAAAACTATAAGGTGTTAGAGAGCCACCTGCAATTGAATTTGCATACACATCTTTTCCTCTTTCTATTCAGCCCTCTCTGCCCCCCTTTTTATCTCATCTCTTCCTCTTACACCATTTATATCTTCCCTATCTCTCTTCTCCCTTTCTGTCCCTCAATCTCTATTTCTCCTGAGGCTCTGGATCCTGCTCTTCTCCCCCTCTCTCTCATCTTATGTTTACAATCACAGTACCTCTCCTCCACAGCATGGGCCCATCTTTCAGTTGACATACCAAACGGTCTATTTTTGAAGCAGTGAAAAGACTGGACAAACAGACCAATGGAGAAGTTGCCCATGGCAGCCAATCAGCATCTCCCTTACATGTTATAGACTATACTTGATAAAGGCTTCCTTCAAAGCTGATTGGTTGCTATGGGCAACTTCTCCACTGATCCTTTTCTCCACTCTTTTCACTGCTACATGAGACCCCAGTCATCAGACTGCACATGGTTACCTTACAGTTACATGCACAGTGTGCATCCTTCAAGTCATCTACCAGTGTTATGTATCACACACCCATGTGTCTGCTGCCATGGATTAACCGTAGCTGTGATGAGGTGGTGACAGGGGCATAATTCAAGGTAAGTGGGTGACATGGAACAATATGTGTGTCAGTGGTTTATGGGGGAGGGGGTGTAAGAGTGTGTGTGGGTTTTCTTCTTAAGCTTGGCAGCAGGTGCACATATTTAGTTGGACATGCATGTGTGCACACCAAATGTGATGAAATTATTTTCGTCAGTGTCACACTTCGCTTTGACAAGCCTGGTTAACATGGGTTTCTGAAGATCTGTTTATCTTAATTCAGGATGGGTTATTGCCCCTTGATTGTATTAACCTTTAACTGTCAGCCCTTCCCTTGTATCACCTGCTGGTGGACAGAGAATAAGGTCTCAAACCTTGCGTTTAGCTTTCCTTGTATGTACTGACACTGTCAGTCTTCATCTCTGGCATTCCCTGATTGATTTCCCTGTACGACTCCTGCTGCCTTCTGACTTCACTGCTCCACTACTCCTTGTGTATCCTGTTGATCTCAAGTTGCCGTTATTTAATGTTCTTGACTCCATTGCTGTTTGATCCTCATGGTTCTTAGTGGTTTGCTAAGTTAAAGCCTAATTTCCTCCCTATATCCAAAACAGTAGTGGATTCCAGGAAATTGGGTAATCAGGGCAATTGCTCCCCCACCGGTCACAATATCAACCCCCGACATTCCGCCCGCCCCATAATCCTGACAGTCAGCATGCTGACTAACAGGGACTATTCCCACTTGTGTATGTCCCATAGAGTGGGAATAGAACCTGTGGCGGGCCCACAGCATGACGAGTGCAGCAAGGCTGCAAAGGGCTTCATTGTACTCGCCCCCCACTACCACCGGCATGCCGATACCAACCCCGTGGCCAGTGGTAGTAAACAGAAGAGAAGTGTTACAAAGGGAGTGAATGAATATCCCTGGCTATAATGTAGACATTGCATGATAAATATTAGATTCATATATTTGTATTTACCTGTTACTTGTAGCTACGTTTTCCTAATATTCCCAATGACTAATTGTGCTACAGTAGTTGACAGATGAAACAATGAATATTACGTTTTTGGTTGAATATCTTCTGTCTAACACTGTTACACACATCATTGCCTTATTTATCAATTTAATGCCTGGATGTATGTTGGCAAGCTCTCTATATTTATTTCTATATTGTACTAAAAGGAATAGTTCTCCCCTAGAGAAATGACTGTCTCTCTGTGTACATAATTATATTTAATGTACAATCAAGTGTCTGAAGGCAAAAATGCTATTGTAGATGTGCAGAAACATAGGTCATCCCTCAACATTCTTATGGTCATACATACACAAAACCTGCATTGACGTAGAAGTGGAAGAGCATTGTTACCATGCGCTTGTAGAAGTGGTAGAGTACTGTTTAGGATGATACAGAAAGACACATTTATATGGTTATTCTTACATGTAACACAAGTCACAGTTACACATTGACCACTGGCTTACTTGACTGAGGGAATTGGTGGTGTTGGCACAGATGTCATATCAATAAATTCTGCACCCACAGGTGCTCCATCAACTGATGTGCACTTACAGATGCTGCACCCATAGATGACTGGTCGACAGATGCTGCATCCAAAGATGCTCCGTCCACACATGCTACGCCTATAGATGCTCCATCAACAGATGCTGCATCCTCAAATTCTCTTTCAGCAGACACTGAACACACAGATGCTACATCAAATTACATTGCAGGGTAATCATAGTTTCTAATATTTGTTAGACACTTACAGGGATGTAGCGAGGGTGGCTCCAGTGGAGCGCAAGCTCAGGGCACTGAAAAAGTTAGAGGGCCACTGTACTGGCAGCCGCAGAACAGGAGAAGCAGGGGGCGCACACTGACTCGTATACTAGGTAGGGAACAGGGCAGGCCAGAGGCGACAGCAGGAGGCACTAACAGCTGGAACACACAGATGCTACATCAAATTACATTGCAGGGTATTCATAGTTTCTAATATTTGTTAGACACTTACAGGGATGTAGCGAGGGTGGCTCCAGTGGAGCGCAAGCTCAGGGCACTGAAAAAGTTAGAGGGCCACTGTACTGGCAGCCGCAGAACAGGAGAAGCAGGGGGCGCACACTGACTCGTATACTAGGTAGGGAACAGGGCAGGCCAGAGGCGACAGCAGGAGGCACTAACAGCTGGAACATGCAGGAGCTCTGCCCGCCCTCTTTATATGTCTCACTGTCTGCTTGTAGCTGTGCAGCAGGGTTACTTCTGCCCTGCCCAGGCTGCTGTGGCATCTCTCTGCCCCGGCTGCTGCAGCACTTCTTTCTACATTGATGTTGCAGCACCTCTCTCTGCCCCTCAGGCCGCTGCAGCACCTCTCTCTGCCCCTCAGGCTGAGGCAGCACCTCTCTCTGCCCCTCAGGCTGCTGCAGCTCCTCTCTCTGCCCCTCAGGCTGAGGCAGCTCCTCTCTCTGCCTCTCAGGAAATTCTGGGACATTATTTTCATTGAAGCATAGTGGGATTATCAGATCTGGGATATCAGTTCTAGGGTTAAGGCATTGGGGTCTATGAAATAGTGTGTGTGTGTGTGTGTGTGTGTGTGTGTGTGTGTGTGTGTGTGTGTGTGTGTGTGTGTGGGTGGAGGGGGGGCAATTTTGATACAGTATGTTCTTTGAGAGTTTAGAGGGGTTTAGGTCTGTGGGGGGGTCACATTTGGGGCACTATTTTAATTGAGGCTTTGGGAGATTATCAGATTGCCATGAGCTCCACAAGATCTACAACCACCCTTGTCACCAATTTAGGATTTTTAAATATTGTTTATTTTAAAATGTAACATGCCACCACATGTTGGCTAGGCCCCCAATTCAGTATTCAGTATAGGGGAGGGGGCACCAAAACATGCCCTTGCTCTGGGCACCATGGCACCTAGCTACACCTCTGGACACTTATATGGTGTGTGTAATATGTGTGAAAGTGCTAGTGTGATTTTTTTTCCCCCCATCATATTCTCTTTAATTTCTATATGAAATTAATGTTCTTCTCAACTTGAAAAGAATCGAGACGTATGCCTGGCATAAATATTGTTTTTGAGCTGGATGTATCATGAAAAACATTTGACCTAACATGGGGTACATCTTTTTCTTCTGACATTTTGAGAGTACATTATCCCCTCTAATCACAGCCACAAGAGTATTCATCAATTGTAAATGTTGCAATTAAACGATAACATAAGCAGTATCACTAAATAATTCACTAATGGTAAATACAACAATGACAATGGTTGCTTCTGCGAGGAAGTGAGCAAGAATCTTGACCATGGTAAAGCAGTGACGTGGTTTACTTAGATTTTGCAAACGCCTTCGATACAGTGCCACATCGGAGACTGGTCCACAAATTAAGGGAACTTGGCCTAGGAAATACTATTTGTACATGGATAGGTAATTGGCTGGATAACAGGATACAACGAGTAGTGGTCAATGGGATGTTCTCCAGCTGGTCATCAGTAGTCAGCGGAATACCACAAGGGTCCGTTCTTGGCCCACTGATGTTCATTATATTTATCAATGATCTAGGAATAGGCCTGGAAAGCACAGTGTCAATCTTTGCAGATGACACTAAACTGTGTAAGGTAATTAACTCAGAAACCGATGTGGAGTCTCTACAGAATGACTTAGTTAAACTGGAATTCTGGGCATCTAAATGGAAAATGAGGTTCAACATAGAAAAATGCAAAGTTATGCATTTTGGGACAAAAAACACACTTGCATCCTACACTCTAGATGGAGAAAATCTAGGGGTAACTATGGTGGAAAAAGATTTGGGGGTGCTCATAGACAATAGGCTTAGTAACAGTACACAATGCCAAACTGCAGCAAAGAAGGCAAGTAAAGTGCTTGCGTGCATTAAACGGGGCATTGAGACCGAGGATGAGGATGTAATCCTGCCGTTGTACAAATCATTGGTACGCCCACACTTGGAATATTGCGTTCAGTTCTGGGCCCCATATTACAAAAAGGATATCGGGGAACTAGAAAGAGTTCAAAGACGAGCTACTAAATTGATTAAAGGGTTAGAGACACTGGAATATGAGGAGAGGCTTACTAAATTAAATATGTATTCACTAGAAAAGAGGAGACTAAGAGGAGACATTATTAATATCTTCAAATATGTAAAGGGTCATTACAAGGAGTTAGCAGCGGATTTGTTTATTAAAATAACTCTGTATAGGATGCGTGGGCACTCACTGAGGCTAGAAGAGAGAAAATTCCGTACACAACGTAGGAAAGGGTTCTTCTCCGTAAGGGGAATAAAGATTTGGAACTCACTGTCGGAGAAGGTAGTAATGGTAGACTCTGTAATTGCATTTAAAAACGGATTGGACAAATTTCTAACAGGAAAACGTATCAAGGGCTTTAGCATTTAGCATATTGACATTAATATTATCTGGGAGTGGTTGGAATCATTGCTGTAAATAGGTACTGAACCATTACTTCAGCATGCACATTATAATATGAACAGATTAACGCAGAATACAGGTTGAACCCGATGGGCATTTTGCCTTTTTTCAACCTCACTGACTATGTAACTATGTAACTATGTTAATCAGTTGTAATTAACAACATTACTTGGCTCTGTATAAACAACAATTTATCAGTAATCTTTGACTGCACATGGCTGATGAAATCATCTAAAGATGAAGAAATAACACATAATATTCAGTGCTTAAAGATTACCAAAATAGTATATTAATAGTTACAAATAACCCTAAAGCACACAGAAAAATGGGGATAGTGTGTTAAGTAATATACCATAGTGAAAAACATGGTACTGTACAACTACTTTTGTAAAAAATCAGCAATGGGGCTATTAAGTACAATACAAAGGGTATGACAGCCATATATGTGGGTCTAGTGGTAGTGAGTGTATACCAAGATGAGTGGGTGACAACTGAAGCAGTGAGGTTAGGATGACATTGTAAAGAGTCATAGGGCATTTGATGACAGTAGGTGAGGTGACTGTGGAGACATACTGTAGGTGTCATCAGGTGAGGCCACTTTATATAGAGTACAAATGGCACACTGTAAGGTTTCAGTGTTCAGGGTCAAGCATTGCTATCAGTGAGGGGTTCCTATAGATTAAGGCCCAGATTTATCAAGCTTTGAAGAGTTATAAATTGGATAGTTGACATGAGAGTGATAAAGAATAGTTGGAGGGAGAATATATAGCGTGGCACACGTAGCGCTCCACCGTGCCCTCAAGGGGCTCTTTTGCGCTCGCCCTGTTGCCGGCATCCAGCGGTCGGGATCCCGGTGCCGGTATGCTGGGCGCTGGCATCCCGATCGCCGGTATATCGTAGTACACCCCACAACCAGATAGCCATAAATCCTAAGTATTAAAATTGGATTTCAATTTTACTCACAAAATGATGCAATTGTTTTTACTTCTTTACGGCTGACAGTCCATGCCCATATGGCATATCCCCTGCTTTTCACAGTAAGTCCTTGAAAAGGTTAAGCTCAAGGTCTGTGTTGCCCTTAATCTGGTCGTGTTGGGGACTACATATACAATTTAGGGTAATTACGAGCAACTCAGAATCATTCATATAGAACCCAGGTCCCTAAGAAACTCTCAGCGCTGTCAATGCTATACAAATGTAATTAAATTCAGGATTTAGCTGTATATAATTCTTCCGCTTCTACAATCCAAATCAAATGTCCAGATATATTAAAAACAAAGTCTATTTTATTCTTAAAAAATTCCTTGTATCAAATCCAATACATAGCGTTCCAACAGTTTTTGTGCATCAACAGAGATAATATTTGGAATTGCCTCACCGGACTCTCTAGACGCCGATTCATGCGGTGTTTCTTATCCGTTTGGGATCGGTGCTGCCAGCAAAGCACCTGACCTCCCGGACGTAGCTGTAGTTGACTACTATGTCCCAACACCTTACAAGTATTCACAGGTGTATAAGCGTGGGATTGCTCTCACCGCTGGTCGTCTCCCGGTATACGTTCCCCGTTCTTCTCTGTCCACCGTTGGCCCGCTAGTATACGGAAAGCTTTTCAATCTTTAAAAACGATAGTGACCATATCCACTCCAACCGCCGACGCGTTTCTAGAGATGAGCGGGTTCGGTTCCTCGGAATCCGAACCCGCCCGGACTTCAGGTTTTTTTACACGGGGCCGAGCGAATCGGATCTTCCCGCCTTGCTCGCTTAACCCGAGCGCGCCCGAACGTCATCATCCCGCTGTCGGATTCTCGCGAGGCTCGTATTCTATCGCGAGACTCGGATTCTATATAAGGAGCCGCGCGTCGCCGCCATTTTCACACGTGCAAGATTGATAGGGAGAGGACGTGGCTGGCGTCCTCTCCGTTTAGACTAGAGTACTAGAGAGAGACACAAATTTTGGGGAGCATATTATTAGGAGGAGTACTACTTGCTGCTGATAGTGTGACCAGTGACCACCAGTTTAATTAATCCGTTCTCTGCCTGAAAAAAAAACGATACACAGTGTGACACAGTCACATACCATATCTGTGCTCAGCCCAGTGTGCTGCATCATATGTAATACTGTATATCATTATCTGACTGTGCTGAGTGCTCACTGCTCACACAGCTTAATTGTGGGGGAGACTGGGGAGCAGTTATAGCAGGAGTACATATTTTAAGTACAGTGCACACTTTTGCTGCCAGAGTGCCACTGCCAGTGTGACTGACCAGTGACCACTGACCACCAGTATTGTGATTGTCTGCTGACCACCAGTATATTGTGATTGTCTGCCTGAAAAAGTTAAACACTCGTCGTGTGGTGTTTTTATAAACGCATTCTGCAGACAGTGTCCAGCAGGTCCGTCATTACATAATATATACCTGTCCGGCTGCAGTACTAGTGTGATATATATATATATATTTTAATTTTATCTCATTATCATCCAGTCTATATTAGCAGCAGACACAGTACGGTAGTCCACGGCTGTAGCTACCTCTGTGTCGGCAGTCGCTCGTCCATCCATAATTGTATACCACCTACCCGTGGTTTTTTTTTTCTATCTTCTTGATTCTAGTAGCTTACTTTAGGAGTCTGCAGTGCTGACAGACAGTGTCCAGCAGGTCCGTCATTACATAATATATACCTGTCCGGCTGCAGTACTAGTGTGATATATATATATTTTAATTTTATCTCATTATCATCCAGTCTATATTAGCAGCAGACACAGTACGGTAGTCCACGGCTGTAGCTACCTCTGTGTCGGCAGTCGCTCGTCCATCCATAATTGTATACCACCTACCCGTGGTTTTTTTTTTTTTCTATCTTCTTGATACTAGTAGCTTACTTTAGGAGTCTGCAGTGCTGACAGACAGTGTCCAGCAGGTCCGTCATTACATAATATATACCTGTCCGGCTGCAGTACTAGTGTGATATATATATATTTTAATTTTATCTCATTATCATCCAGTCTATATTAGCAGCAGACACAGTACGGTAGTCCACGGCTGTAGCTACCTCTGTGTCGGCAGTCGCTCGTCCATCCATAATTGTATACCACCTACCAGTGTTTTTTTTTTCTATCTTCTTGATACTAGTAGCTTACTTTAGGAGTCTGCAGTGCTGACAGACAGTGTCCAGCAGGTCCGTCATTACATAATATATTCCTGTCCGGCTGCAGTACTAATGTGATATATATATATTTTAATTTTATCTCATTATCATCCAGTCTATATTAGCAGCAGACACAGTACGGTAGTCCACGGCTGTAGCTACCTCTGTGTCGGCAGTCGCTCGTCCATCCATAATTGTATACCACCTACCCGTGGTTTTTTTTTTTCTATCTTCTTGATACTAGTAGCTTACTTTGGAGTCTGCAGTGCTGACAGACAGTGTCCAGCAGGTCCGTCATTACATAATATATACCTGTCCGGCTGCAGTACTAGTGTGATATATATATATTTTAATTTTATCTCATTATCATCCAGTCTATATTAGCAGCAGACACAGTACGGTAGTCCACGGCTGTAGCTACCTCTGTGTCGGCAGTCGCTCGTCCATCCATAATTGTATACCACCTACCCGTGGTTTTTTTTTTTTCTATCTTCTTGATACTAGTAGCTTACTTTAGGAGTCTGCAGTGCTGAGTCTGACAGACAGTGTCCAGCAGGTCCGTCATTACATAATATATACCTGTCCGGCTGCAGTACTAGTGTGATATATATATATATTTTAATTTTATCTCATTACCATCCAGTCTATATTAGCAGCAGACACAGTACGGTAGTCCACGGCTGTAGCTACCTCTGTGTCGGCAGTCGCTCGTCAATCCATAAGTATACTAGTATCCATCCATCTCCATTGTTTACCTGAGGTGCCTTTTAGTTGTGCCTATTAAAATATGGAGAAC
This sequence comes from Pseudophryne corroboree, assembly GCF_028390025.1. NCBI lineage: Eukaryota > Metazoa > Chordata > Amphibia > Anura > Myobatrachidae > Pseudophryne > Pseudophryne corroboree. Next base: position 282,441,403 of record NC_086446.1, read on the forward strand.
AAAAATGTTGAGGTTCCAAAAATAGGGAAAGATCAAGATCGACTTCCACCTCGTGCTGAAGCTGCTGCCACTAGTCATGGCCGAGACGATGAAATGCCAGCAACGTCGTCTGCCAAGGCCGATGCCCAATGTCATAGTACAGAGCATGTAAAATCCAAAACACCAAATATCAGTAAAAAAAGGACTCAAAAATCTAAAATAAAATTGTCGGAGGAGAAGCGTAAACTTGCCAATATGCCATTTACCACACGGAGTGGCAAGGAACGGCTGAGGCCCTGGCCTATGTTCATGGCTAGTGGTTCAGCTTCACATGAGGATGGAAGCACTCAGCCTCTCGCTAGAAAAATGAAAAGACTCAAGCTGGCAAAAGCACAGCAAAGAACTGTGCGTTCTTCGAAATCCCAAATCCACAAGGAGAGTCCAATTGTGTCGGTTGCGATGCCTGACCTTCCCAACACTGGACGTGAAGAGCATGCGCCTTCCACCATTTGCACGCCCCCTGCAAGTGCTGGAAGGAGCACCCGCAGTCCAGTTCCTGATAGTCAGATTGAAGATGTCAGTGTTGAAGTACACCAGGATGAGGAGGATATGGGTGTTGCTGGCGCTGGGGAGGAAATTGACAAGGAGGATTCTGATGGTGAGGTGGTTTGTTTAAGTCAGGCACCCGGGGAGACACCTGTTGTCCGTGGGAGGAATATGGCCATTGACATGCCTGGTGAAAATACCAAAAAAATCAGCTCTTCGGTGTGGAAGTATTTCAACAGAAATGCTGACAACATTTGTCAAGCCGTGTGTTGCCTTTGTCAAGCTGTAATAAGTAGGGGTAAGGACGTTAACCACCTCGGAACATCCTCCCTTATACGTCACCTGCAGCGCATTCATAATAAGTCAGTGACAAGTTCAAAAACGTTGGGCGACAGCGGAAGCAGTCCACTGACCAGTAAATCCCTTCCTCTTGTAACCAAGCTCACGCAAACCACCCCACCAACTCCCTCAGTGTCAATTTCCTCCTTCCCCAGGAATGCCAATAGTCCTGCAGGCCATGTCACTGGCAATTCTGACGAGTCCTCTCCTGCCTGGGATTCCTCCGATGCATCCTTGCGTGTAACGCCTACTGCTGCTGGCGCTGCTGTTGTTGCTGCTGGGAGTCGATGGTCATCCCAGAGGGGAAGTCGTAAGCCCACTTTTACTACTTCCACCAAGCAATTGACTGTCCAACAGTCCTTTGCGAGGACGATGAAATATCACAGCAGTCATCCTGTTGCAAAGCGGATAACTGAGGCCTTGACAACTATGTTGGTGTTAGACGTGCGTCCGGTATCCGCCGTTAGTTCACAGGGAACTAGACAATTTCTTGAGGTAGTGTGCCCCCGTTACCAAATACCATCTAGGTTCCACTTCTCTAGGCAGGCGATACCGAGAATGTACACGGACGTCAGAAAAAGACTCACCAGTGTCCTAAAAAATGCAGTTGTACCCAATGTCCACTTAACCACGGACATGTGGACAAGTGGAGCAGGGCAGGGTCAGGACTATATGACTGTGACAGCCCACTGGGTAGATGTATGGACTCCCACCGCAAGAACAGCAGCGGCGGCACCAGTAGCAGCATCTCGCAAACGCCAACTCTTTCCTAGGCAGGCTACGCTTTGTATCACCGGTTTCCAGAATACGCACACAGCTGAAAACCTCTTACGGCAACTGAGGAAGATCATCGCGGAATGGCTTACCCCAATTGGACTCTCCTGTGGATTTGTGGCATCGGACAACGCCAGCAATATTGTGTGTGCATTAAATATGGGCAAATTCCAGCACGTCCCATGTTTTGCACATACCTTGAATTTGGTGGTGCAGAATTATTTAAAAAACGAGAGGGGCGTGCAAGAGATGCTGTCGGTGGCCAGAAGAATTGCGGGACACTTTCGGCGTACAGGCACCACGTACAGAAGACTGGAGCACCACCAAAAACGCCTGAACCTGCCCTGCCATCATCTGAAGCAAGAAGTGGTAACGAGGTGGAATTCAACCCTATATATGCTTCAGAGGTTGGAGGAGCAGCAAAAGGCCATTCAAGCCTATACAATTGTGCACGATATAGGAGGTGGAATGCACCTGTCTCAAGCGCAGTGGAGAATGATTTCAACGTTGTGCAAGGTTCTGCTGCCCTTTGAACTTGCCACACGTGAAGTCAGTTCAGACACTGCCAGCCTGAGTCAGGTCATTCCCCTCATCAGGCTTTTGCAGAAGAAGCTGGAGACATTGAAGGAGGAGCTAACACAGAGCGATTCCGCTAGGCATGTGGGACTTGTGGATGGAGCCCTTAATTCGCTTAACAAGGATTCATGGGTGGTCAATCTGTTGAAATCAGAGCACTACATTTTGGCCACCGTGCTCGATCCTAGATTTAAAACCTACCTTGGATCTCTCTTTCCGGCAGACACAAGTCTGCTGGGGTTCAAAGACCTGCTGGTGAGAAAATTGTCAAGTCAAGCGGAACGCGACCTGTCAACATCTCCTCCTTCACATTCTCCCGCAACTGGGGGTGCGAGGAAAAGGCTCAGAATTCCGAGCCCACCCGCTGGCGGTGATGCAGGGCAGTCAGGAGCGACTGCTGATGCTGACATCTGGTCCGGACTGAAGGACCTGCCAACGATTACGGACATGCCGTCTACTGGCACTGCATATGATTCTCTCCCCATTGAAAGAATGGTGGAGGATTATATGAGTGACCGCATCCAAGTAGGCACGTCAGACAGTCCGTACTTATACTGGCAGGAAAAAGAGGCAATTTGGAGGCCCTTGCACAAACTGGCTTTATTCTACCTAAGTTGCCCTCCCACAAGTGTGTACTCCGAAAGAGTGTTTAGTGCCGCCACTCACCTTGTCAGCAATCGGCGTACGAGGTTACTTCCAGAAAATGTGGAGAAGATGATGTTCATTAAAATGAATTATAATCAATTCCTCCGTGGAGACATTGACCAGCAGCAATTGCCTCCACAAAGTACACAGGGAGCTGAGATGGTGGATTCCAGTGGGGACGAATTGATAATCTGTGAGGAGGGGGATGTACACGGTGATATATCGGAGGATGATGATGAGGTGGACATCTTGCCTCTGTAGAGCCAGTTTGTGCAAGGAGAGATTAATTGCTTCTTTTTCGGTGGGGGTCTAAACCAACCCGTCATTTCAGTCACAGTCGTGTGGCAGACCCTGTCACTGAAATGATGGGTTGGTTAAAGTGTGCATGTCCTGTTTATACAACATAAGGGTGGGTGGGAGGGCCCAAGGACAATTCCATCTTGCACCTCTTTTATCTTTCATTTTTCTTTGCGTCATGTGCTGTTTGGGGAGTATTTTTTTGAAGGGCCATCCTGCGTGACACTGCAGTGCCACTCCTAGATGGGCCAGGTGTTTGTGTCGGCCACTAGGGTCGCTTATCTTACTCACACAGCTACCTCATTGCGCCTCTTTTTTTCTTTGCGTCATGTGCTGTTTGGGGAGTGTTTTTTGGAAGGGCCATCCTGCGTGACACTGCAGTGCCACTCCTAGATGGGCCAGGTGTTTGTGTCGGCCACTAGGGTCGCTTATCTTACTCACACAGCTACCTCATTGCGCCTCTTTTTTTCTTTGCGTCATGTGCTGTTTGGGGAGTGTTTTTTGGAAGGGCCATCCTGCGTGACACTGCAGTGCCACTCCTAGATGGGCCAGGTGTTTGTGTCGGCCACTAGGGTCGCTTATCTTACTCACACAGCTACCTCATTGCGCCTCTTTTTTTCTTTGCGTCGTGTGCTGTTTGGGGAGTGTTTTTTGGAAGGGCCATCCTGCGTGACACTGCAGTGCCACTCCTAGATGGGCCAGGTGTTTGTGTCGGCCACTAGGGTCGCTTAGCTTGCTCACACAGCTACCTCATTGCGCCTCTTTTTTTCTTTGCGTCATGTGCTGTTTGGGGAGTGTTTTTTGGAAGGGCCATCCTGCGTGACACTGCAGTGCCACTCCTAGATGGGCCAGGTGTTTGTGTCGGCCACTAGGGTCGCTTAGCTTTCTCACACAGCTACCTCAATGCGCCTCTTTTTTTCTTTGCGTCATGTGCTGTTTGGGGAGTGTTTTTTGGAAGGGCCATCCTGCGTGACACTGCAGTGCCACTCCTAGATGGGCCAGGTGTTTGTGTCGGCCACTAGGGTCGCTTAGCTTACTCACACAGCTACCTCATTGCGCCTCTTTTTTTCTTTGCGTCATGTGCTGTTTGGGGAGTGTTTTTTGGAAGGGCCATCCTGCGTGACACTGCAGTGCCACTCCTAGATGGGCCAGGTGTTTGTGTCGGCCACTAGGGTCGCTTATCTTACTCACACAGCTACCTCATTGCGCCTCTTTTTTTCTTTGCGTCATGTGCTGTTTGGCGAGTGTTTTTTGGAAGGGCCATCCTGCGTGACACTGCAGTGCCACTCCTAGATGGGCCAGGTGTTTGTGTCGGCCACTAGGGTCGCTTAGCTTAGTCATCCAGCGACCTCGGTGCAAATTTTAGGACTAAAAATAATATTGTGAGGTGTGAGGTGTTCAGAATAGACTGAAAATGAGTGGAAATTATGGTTTTTGAGGTTAATAATACTTTGGGATCAAAATGACCCCCAAATTCTATGATTTAAGCTGTTTTTTAGTGTTTTTTGAAAAAAACACCCGAATCCAAAACACACCCGAATCCGACAAAAAAAATTCGGTGAGGTTTTGCCAAAACGCGGTCGAACCCAAAACACGGCCGCGGAACCGAACCCAAAACCAAAACACAAAACCCGAAAAATTTCAAGTGCACATCTCTAGTTTCTACCCGTGCAGGGTCTTACTCATGGCATGAGCGGATATGGTCTGGCCACTAACTTTATACTCCCCCATGAGAGTCCGGTGTGTCAATTTCTCTGTTCAGGTTACTGGTTCATTATACACATTCTCGGGTTTCTTAAAGACATAGATCCCCATAATAAACCTACATATACAACTCTTAACAAAGTATATCTTAAACAGAATATATTTTCATTTCTCATGAACACGCATTGCAAACAGGGGAATCACAAGTGATATTACAGAAACCATTTTGTTTCAAACTCTCCATTGAGTCCCCGTGGTTGCAATGCCCTTAGTTCATATATCCAGCGCATCTCTGCCCTCGCTAAAGATGCTGCCACATCGTTCTTTCTCCAATTTCCTTTCACATGTTCTATTGCCTTGAAATTAACAATACTGGTGATTGAGCAATTATGTACCTCTTTACAATGTGCCGATAAACAATGTGTTTCAAGCCCTTTTCGTATGTTGTTTACATTTTCTCTCAATCTAGTTTTGAGAGGTCTGCTCGTTCTCCCTACATATTGCCTTTTACAGACACATTCTATCAAGTATACTACATTGTAGCTCTCACATGTCATAAAATGTTTTATTTTATATTGCTTTTTTGAAACATTAGAGGTGAATGGTTCCATTTTATTATCTTCATTACCCTTTCTAGATCTACATGCTGTGCATAACCCGCACCTAAAAAAACCTTTTGATCTTATTCTAGTGGTCATATTTGGTGCAGGAGCCACAGCACTTCTTACTAAAAGGTTTTTGAAATTTGGTGCTTTTTTGTAAATCACCCTTGGTTTTTCGGGGATCATTTTTACCAGAATGGGGTCACTTTTCAGAATTCTCCAGTGCCTTATCAGGATACTTTCAACATTTCTATATTTCTTATTGTAAATAGTCACAAACGAAATAGGAAATTCTTCCATTTCCTCTTTGTTTTTAGTTTGTAACAATGTTTCTCTCTCAATGGTGTCTATCTTATCTAAATCTCTATGTAGAGAGTCCTTATCATACCCCTTCAATAAAAACTGATATTTCATAGACTGTACTTGTTGTTTACATACTACATCTTCCGTACAATTTCTTTTAATACGTCGAAATTGGCTACCTGGTATTCCCCTTAGCCAAATTGGGTGATGATTGCTTTCCTTTCCAATATAGGAATTACTATCTGTTGGTTTGGTGTAATTCCGTGTACAAATTCTTGAATCTTTAATATATACAGTCAGGTCCAGAAAGTTCACATCACATGTACTCTGCGTATAGGTTAATTTCACCCCAAAATCATTATTATTTAAGGACTCTTGAAATTCTCTAAGGGATTCCTCCCCTCCCTTTTAGTAAGAAGTGCTGTGGCTCCTGCACCAAATATGACCACTAGAATAAGATCAAAAGGTTTTTTTAGGTGCGGGTTATGCACAGCATGTAGCTCTAGAAAGGGTAATGAAGGTAATAAAATGGAAACATTCACCTCTAATGTTTCAAAAAAGCAATATAAAATAAAACATTTTATGACATGTGAGAGCTACAATGTAGTATACTTGATAGAATGTGTCTGTAAAAGGCAATACGTAGGGAGAACGAGCAGACCTCTCAAAACTAGATTGAGAGAACATGTAAACAACATACGAAAAGGGCTTGAAACACATTGTTTATCGGCACATTGTAAAGAGGTACATAATTGCTCAATCACCAGTATTGTTAATTTCAAGGCAATAGAACATGTGAAAGGAAATTGGAGAAAGAACGATGTGGCAGCATCTTTAGCTAGGGCAGAGATGCGCTGGATATATGAACTAAGGGCATTGCAACCATGGGGACTCAATGGAGAGTTTGAAACTAAATGGTTTCTGTAATATCACTTGTGATTCCCCTGTTTGCAATGCGTGTTCCTGAGAAATGAAAATATATTCTGTTTAAGATATACTTTGTTAAGAGTTGTATATGTAGGTTTATTATGGGGATCTATGTCTTTAAGAAACCAGAGAATGTGTATAATGAACCAGTAACCTGAATAGAGAAATTGACACACCGGACTCTCATGGGGGAGTATAAAGTTAGTGGCCAGACCATATCCGCTCATGCCATGAGTAAGACCCTGCACGGGTAGAAACGCGTCGGCGGTTGGAGTGGATATGGTCACTATCGTTTTTAAAGATTGAAAAGCTTTCCGTATACTAGCGGGCCAACGGTGGACAGAGAGGAACGGGGAACGTATACCGGGAGACGACCAGCGGTGAGAGCAATCCCACGCTTATACACCTGTGAATACTTGTAAGGTGTTGAGACATAGTAATCAACTACAGCTACGTCCGGGAGGTCAGGTGCTTTGCTGGCAGCACCGATCCAAAATGGATAAGAAACACCGCATGAATCGGCGTCTAGAGAGTCCGGTGAGGCAATTCCAAATATTATCTCTGTTGATGCACAAAAACTGTTGGAACGCTATGTATTGGATTTGATACAAGGAATTTTTTAAGAATAAAATAGACTTTGTTTTTAATATATCTGGACATTTGATTTGGATTGTAGAAGCGGAAGAATTATATACAGCTAAATCCTAAATTTAATTACATTTGTATAGCATTGACAGCGCTGAGAGTTTCTTAGGGACCTGGGTTCTATATACAATTTGTACGGCTGATAGGCTGATCAGCATTTCCTTGTAAGAGACACAGCTGCAGTCATACAGCGCTTTGGAAAGGATTCCCATATTTGTACTTCAGAATCATTCATATCTCATAAAACCCAGAGAAAGTATTCTTGCACTGGAATGTTTTATTTTGAAAATGTTGCTTTCATCCTATACTTTAGAGCAGGGGTGGGGAACCAATCAGGAGCCGCCGCTGCCGGTCCAAGAGCTTTAATTGGCTCATAAATTGGTGGCTGGTACACGCCGCCACCCGACATAGCTGCGCTTTCCTCCCTGCCTGACTCCTGACAGTTGACACACGCCACCGCCAGACTGAGCACTAAAGGGCAGGAGATGCGCATACTGCGCGCTCCTCCACTGACACACACACATTAGCAGCAGCAGAAGGCCAGCAGCCAGAGCACTGGAGCAGCAGTGGTGAGCAGCACGGTGGGGTGGGGGGCATGGGTGTACCTGGCACTGTGGGGACATATCTGACACTGTGGGGACATATCTGGCACTGTGGGGACATGTGTGTACCTGGCACTATGGAGGCATATCTGGTGCCATGGAGGCATATCTGTATCTGGCACTGTGGGGGCATATATGTATCTGGCACTGTGGGGGCATATGTGTATCTGGTACTGTGGGGGTATATGTGTATGTGGCACTGTGGGGGCATATATGTATCTGGCACTGTGGGGGCATATCTGTATCTGGCACTGTGGGGGCATATGTGTATCTGGCACTGTGGGGGTATATGTGTATCTGGCACTGCGGGGGCATATATGTATCTGGCACTGTGGGGGCATATGTGTATCTGGCACTGTGGGGGCATATGTGTATCTGGCACTGTGGGGGTATATGTGTATCTGGCACTGTGGGGGGCATATGTGTATCTGGCACTGTGGGGGCATATGTGTATCTGGCACTGTGGCGGCATATGTGTATCTGGCAGTGCACTACTGGGGGCATATGTGTATCTGGCAGTGCACTACTGGGGACATATGTACAGGGGGCATAACTACTGGGGGCATAACTACTGGGGTCATATCTACTGGGGCATAACTACTGGGGCATATCTACTGGGGTATAACTACTGGGGGCAGACAAATTTTTACGTTGATAATTTTTGTACGACCCCCGAAGGATTTTATAAATATTCAAATGGCCTTGGTAGAAAAAAGGTTCCTCACTCCTGCTTTAGAGGATGAATTCAATTATACATTTCTGGAAGTGCTGCTACCTACTACTCAACATAAAACAAGATAATTCAGCAAAACATTTGCAAGATTGTATCTCCTTTTTGTAACAGTCACAATCATTAAAAAGGGTAATATTCTTCAACTAAAGATGTATTGTAGCAATAAATCACTCTCTTAAAGAATAATAACCTGGCAACATTATTATTTAGAACTTTTACAACATGGTTGCTTCATTTTTGAAAAGACTAATCATCCTTGGCAAGTATAAATGTTTAATTATTTCTGCTCACTGTCATGGGAAGAATCTATGTGGACAAATATAACTAATATCATTTAATGAAATAAAATCGCAACTGGTAAGATCATCTGCCTGCAGAAATGTTAGGTACTGCAGCTCAGTGCTTTTATATAGATTAAGCAAAGTCAAAACACATTTATAATCTTTTACATTTAATAGAATACACTAATAAAAAACCACAGCATAGATGTGCAAATAATTTTAATCACATTTTTACACTGTATATCATAAGAAGGATTATTAAAGTTGATACTGTTCAAAGATATTGTTTAATATATGGAGCATAGTATTATTCTGTCAGAATTATTAGTAACCATGGATGTGGGGAGAAAACATTATTTGTTGAAATTAATATATACAGTACGATCAGTGTCGGACTTGCGCATGAAGGGCCCACCAGGAAAATGTAATCACAGGGACCCACTAAGGGGCGCTGCCACATGCTGGAAGGGGCGTGGCCATGTGACCAGAGGGGAGTGGCCAGCCATTATAGGCGCCACCTAGCATAGTATATAAAGAAAATGAGCTCTACTTCGCTGCCCACTTCAAGCTGTTGTGTATGTGCCTAGGTTATACCGGGAGAGAACAGTAGTATATGCGCATGGCTTATACCGGGAGAAAGCAGTAGTACAGTATATGTGCCTGGGTTACACCGGGAGAGAACAGTAGTATATGTGCATGGGTTATACCGGGGGAGAGCAGTAGTACAGTATATGTGCCTGGGTTACATCAGGAGAGAACAGTATTATATGCACCTGGGTTAATCTGGGAGAGAACAGTAGATACAGATATAGACCCCAGTATAGTGCCAGATACAAATGACCCCAGTAGAGTCTCAGATACACATAATGACCGGAGTATATTGCCAGATACACAAAACGCCTCCAGTAGTGCCAGATATGCATACACCCCTAGCAGTGCCAAATACACATATGCCCCCAGTAGTGCAGTGCCAGATACACATATGCCCCCAGTAATGCACTGCCAGATACACATTTGCTCCCACAGTGCCAGTTACACATATTCCCCCACAGTGCCAGTTACACATATGCCCTCATAGTGCCAGTTACATATATGCCCCCACAGTGCAGGATACACATATGCCCCCACAGTGCAAGTTACACATATGCCCTCACAGTGCAGGATACACATATGCCCCCACAGTGCCTGTTACACAAATGCCCCCACAGAGCAGGATACACATATACCCCCATAGTGCCAGTTACAACAAATGCCCCCACAGTGCAGGATACACATGTCCCCACAGTGCCAGTTACACAAATGCCCCCACAGTGCAGGATATACATACCCCCCAGTGCTAATTACACATATGACCCCCCAGTGCCAGTTATACATATATAAACATAGTGCCAGTTACACAAATGCCCCCCAGTGCCAGTTACACATATTTAAACATAGTGCCTGTTACACATATGTAAACATAGTGCAAGTTACTCACCGCCGCTGCCCGGGCTTTGCTGCTGCTCTGTGTCTGTGTGCCGGGGAGGAGAGCGCAGCATGCGCCTCTCCTGCCCCTCAGTTCAAATCAGCATGGGATCTAATTACCGCGCCGCTCGGGATCTGTTGCTGCTTCTGTGTCAGGGTCGCGGAGGAGAGCGCAGCGTGCGCCTCTCCTGCTCCTCAGTTGACGCCTGACTCTGCCGCCCAGTGTGTGCTGCCTCCCTCTCTCCTGGGGCCACTGACTTCAGCATATTAGGCGGCTCCTCGCACCGCCGGTGCTGCTACCTGGGCTCCACATTATTACAGTAGGCCTCACATAAAAGAGGGGGTGTTGACAGAAATGAGTGGGGCCTATCGGTGGTTTCACCGGCTCCCCAGTGGCCCAGTCTGAGCCTGACCTCCTCCACACCCTATATAATAATCGGCTAACTGTTACTCATCTCTTTTATAAGCACAAGTGGCCACTGAAGCCCGCCACACAGATCAAATGAAAATGAAAGTGATCATGCAGGGAGATGTTACAGCTTGCTGATAATTATGTAAAAACACCGATCTATTTCACACTTGCTGAATATGGAGAGAGGGTGCTGGAGAGAGAGAGAGAGAGAGAGAGAGAGAGAGAGAGAAAGAGAGAGAGAGAGAGAGAGAGAGAGAGAGAGAGTGTGGGGGTAGGGGTAGGTTTTTGCTGTGGCAGTTGCCATTTATAATAACCTTTCATATTCAAAATGGACTGGATTTTCTATCCTTTTGTTTGATTTCCACTTACGGTTACATTAATTTAACGCTGCTCCTCACCTCTGTGGTGCCATCTGCAGCCACTGGAGGACAAGGACACACACACACACCCCCTACGTACACTGCACCCCCCACCATATACTACCCCTATATACATAGTGCCCCCTATATACAGGTCATCCCTCTCCTCCATATACTGCTTCCACCATATACTGCATACTCTGCAAACCCTCCTCCATATACTATGCTGCAACCCCAGGTTACTTGCCATCCCAGGACTTGGGAACAAGTAGCAGCAGTAACCAGGAAACGGATGTAGGAACCACCAGACGATCCCGCAGTACTCAGAATGGAGGCACCAGGGACACGTGTGGCTACTTACCAGCAGATGGAAAAGGTGAATCAGTCCAGCAGGAAGGGGTGAGACCTTGTTTGGGGTGAGCAATGCGGTGACCGGGAGGAGGAGGAGGGGGTCAGCGCTGGGGCTGTAAATGATGCTGGTGAGGAGGCAGGTATTCATGTCAACGGGATACGTTCAATTTGTCAGCTGTCAGGATCCCGGTGACAGGATACCGATGCTGGAATCTTGACAGCCGACAATGCCACCAGCCAGAATCCCGGCAAAACAGGACTATGCCCACTCGTGGGTGTCCACGACACCCATAGAATGGGAATAGATCCTATGGCGAGCGCAGTGAGCCACCAAGCTCACAGTGTGATTTGTGTTTGCTAATGCTACATGACAGAGCCCCAGCTCCCAGTAGCAGGACTTCCAGAAACCCAGCAGCTCCTGTGTGAGTAGTGACCTTCCTCCCTATAATCCGGCCCTGGTGTCCATCATTTTGATGGGCTTTTAACTAGTGATTGCACAAAAGGCATAAATTATTAGGCATTAAAGGAATAACATAGCCTTGTTCTTAACAAACAGTGTATTTACTATTTCTTTATGTTTTTAAATATTTTGCTTCTTGAAATTGATTAGGTTTATAAGGAATCTTTTTTTAAATTAAATATTAATACAAGTTTATGTTTTAGATCATTTGCTATGTTTCCAGTCCTGAGTACTCTCCTAGCAAATACCTAGCAGTGCCGGATTAAGGCTAGTGGGGGCGCAGTGGCAACAAAATTGTGTGTGTGTGTGTGGGGGGGGGGGGGGGGCACTATAGAAAATTGCTGACAACCACCCCTGAGCATCCCCCCCCCCATCACTCACACAAAATCCCCCCCCCCCCTCTACCTGCACAGGACACCGTGGGTCCACTGTATGCAGAGCCCCTGTGTCTGACCTCTGCTGCAGGGAGCGGCGATGTGGGAGCGGGCACAGGACAAGGGAGAGGCTGCAGTGTGCACACACAGCAGTGGGTTTGCATCAACTGACACGTTCCTCCAACTTCCGGGCACGGCACCTGTGACCTGGCACACATGTCTTATAGCCTTTCCCCATGTGGAGAGCACTGCACTGTCAGCCGGGGGGAGACCGGGCTCATTAACAAGCAAATGACAGTACAAGCTGATTCCTGTGCTGCCAGATTAGGACTTCCCTGTTGCAAACAGTTGTGTGTGGGGTCCCTAATGTGTGGGCACCCTGGGCCGACTGCCCCTGTCGCCTATCACTAAATTCCGGCCTTTATCTGCTACTGGGTGGCAATGGATAATTCGCACATATGATAAGTGTTCTGTGGGCATGTCATGGGCATGTTGATAGAATTGAGTGCTATACAGTATGTAGATATCTCGTCACTTTTATTTGGATCTCTTGCACTAAGGATAAGGCTGTTGCAAATGCATGCTGATGATGGCTTATTTCACCAACAGACACATGGGGGTTTATTTACTAATATTCGTGTTTTTGCCGTTTTTAAGGGTGTTTGAACTCGAATGGTATCGGGTGCATTTTACGGCAACTTTTTGAATCCTGATACGGTCATTCACTAAGCTGCCGAGTTTTGCACATTCGTTTTTTCCGATGTCGATATGATTCGTAATGTCAGGCTGTGTTTGACGGGAGTGATGAGTAAAACACTGCCTGACAAAACACAAAGAATCCCGGCCGAATCTGTAAGATCCGTGCAGGTCTTCATTGTGTATCTTAAAAATGTGTTTTAATTGATTTTAAATCTGAAAAAAATTGCGTGGGGTCCCCCCTCCTAAGCATAACCAGCCTCGGGGTTGTTTGAGCCGGTCCTGGTTGAAAAAATATGGGGAAAAAATGACAGCGGTTCCCCCACATTTCATCAACCAGCACCGGGCTCCACTAGCTGGACAGATAATGCCACAGCTGGGGGTCACTTTTATACAGCGCCCTGCGGCCATGGCATTAAATACCCAACTAGTCACCCCTGGCCGGGGTACCCTGGAGGAGTGGGGACCCCCTCAATCAAGGGGTCCCCCCCCAGCCACCCAAGGGCCAGGGGTGAAGCCCGAGGCTGTCCCCCCCATCCAAGGGCTGCGGATGGGGGGCTGATAGCCTTGTTGAGAATGTAAGAATATTGTTTTTTGCAGAAGAACTACAAGTCCCAGCAAGCCTCCCCCGCAAGCCGGTACTTGGAGAACCACAAGTACCAGCATGTGGGGGGGAAACGGGCCCGCTGGTACCTGTAGTTCTACTGCAAAAAAAATACCCAAATAAAAACAGAACACACACACCGTGAAAGTACAACTTTATTACATTCATTCCGACACACACATACTTACCTATGTTGACACGCCGACTCTGGCCACGTCTTCATCTGTCGGCGTCTCCAAGTCGAATCCGGGGTACCTGAAAATAAAATTATACTCACCTAAAGCCAGTGTGTCCTGTTCTTTTTTTTTGTAATCCACGTACTTGGCAAAATAATAAAACGGAAACCCGACCACGCACTGAAAGGGGCCCCATGTTTTCACATGGGACCCCTTTCCCCGACTGCCAGGACCACCCCTGACTCCTGACAAAGAGGGTCCCTTCTGCCAATCAGGGAGCGCCACGTCGTGGCACTCTCCTGATTGGCTGTGTGCTCCTGTAGTGTCTGTCAGGCAGCACACGGCACAGATACAATGTAGCGCCTATGCGCTCCATTGTAGCCAATGGTGGGAACTTTGCAGTCAGTGGTGAGGAGCACACAGCCAATCAGGAGAGTGCCACAACGTGGCGCTCCCTGATTGGCTGAAGGGACCCTCTTTGTCAGGAGTCAGGGGGGGTCCTGGCAGTCGGGGAAAGGGGTCCCATGTGAAAACATGGGGCCCCTTTCAGTGCGTGGTCGGGTTTCCGTTTTATTATTTTGCCAAGTACGTGGATTATACAAAGAACAGAAGGTACACTGGATTATGTGAGTATAATTTTTTTCACAGGTACCCCTAGGATTCTACATGGAGAAGAGGACCGAGCCTCGTGGGAACATAGGTAAGTATGTGTGTATGTTGGTGTGCATGTATGTAATAAAGTTGTACTGTCACGGTGTGTGTGTCCTGTTTTTATTGGGGTATTTTTTTAGTAGTAGTACTACAGGTACCAGCGGGCCCGGATTTCCACCACATGCTGGTACTTGTGGTTCTCCAAGTACCAGCTTGCGGGGGAGGCTTGCTGGGACTTGTAGTACTGCTACTAAAAACAATATTCACAATTTCTCACAAGGCTATCAGCCCCCCATCTGCCGCCCTTGGATGGGGGGGACAGCCTCGGGCTTCACCCCTGGCCCTTGGGTGGCTGGAGGGGGGGACCCCTTGATTGAAGGGGTCCCCACTCCTCCAGGGTACCCCGGCCAGGGGTGACTAGTTGGGGTTTTAATGGCACGCAGGGACCGATATCAAAGTATCCCCCGGCTGTGGCATTATCTCCCCAGCTAGTGGAGCCCGGTGCTAGTTTCAAAAATACGGGGGACCCCTACGCTTTTTGTCCCCCGTATTTTTGGATCCAGGACCAGGCGCAGAGCCCGGTGCTGGTTGATTAAATATGGGGGAACCCCTGTCATTTTTTCCCCCATATTTTTTCAACCAGGACCGGCTCAAAGAGCCCGAGGCTGGTTATGCTTAGGAGGGGGGACCCCAATCAATTTTTTTTCAGATTTTACACTAAACAGACCCTTTCCCATAGATAACCATGCACAGATCTCACTGATCCGTGCATGGTTATCCAAACTCGACTGGAAAAAGCAGGTCTATTTTATTGCTGCTTTTTTTAACGAATCGAAAAAAAACAGACCCGCACTTGAGCACTCAGAAACTAACACCCAAATACGAATGAATAGTGAATGCCCGTATTCTATGAAATAACAGCCGCGTTTGACCGATGGTCTATTCATTCGTATTTCTGAACGTTGTCATTCAAACCATTACGAATAGTCCAAACACTGCCGAGTTTTCTGCTTAGTGAATTCCCGGATTGGGACTTAGAAAAAAAAACACAAATCGGCAAAACTCGGATTTTTAGTAAATACTGGCCCTGGTGGTGGGGAAGTCACATGGACTATGAAAGCAAGTGGAAATCTGCATTTATTTATGAAAGTGTAAATTGCATCTGCGCCTACTTTACATGCAACTCTGAAACAGCCCCAGTGACCCAGAGCGGCAAAGTGTGTGCATTTTTAGTAATTAATGTTTCAGTCTAATGTCTATTTAAAGTCTTTTATTACAAAACCTTTATAGAGCTTTAAAAAAATGACATCTGCACTTCTCCTATACTATCTTTTCAGCTCCATGTTCCACTTGGCATTGGATTTGCCTCTTGGGCTAGGAATTCAGAAAGCATTCCTATATAAAACCTTAATAAGATTATATAGCAACTGGCAGCATTATGGGCTTATGTAGCCACCTGAGTGTGATTCCATTTCTCATCTGAAATGAGCGAGTCATGATGAGCGGAACTGTTTTGTTCTTACACAGACAAAGGCAGAACACGGCATTGGACATGCATGACAGGGGACTGAATAATGCATGAGACTGATATTGGAAGTGAGTGGGAGAAGAAGCTGTGATTGCCTTTTAATTGTAATAAGACTTGCAGACACCAGCACACCTGCCAATCACATGGATACAGTATGTCACAACTTCCAGATTTTTTCTGTATCCCTTACTCCCTGTGATATTGATAACATATCTCTATAAGACTTGGCATTTACAATTTACAGTACATACAGCAAAGTAATATCTTTTTCCACATGGTGATAGGATACTGTTAATGCAACACTGATTCAGACATGTCAGGTGATTAGCCCCATAACAGTGATCACTTGTTTTGTAGCTAATTGTTACCAAGAACCATACAACACAAGAGATATTTTGTCTCTAAAACTCATTGTACAGCTTTATAAATGTCCTATGCCACAGTAAAGAAAAACCTTTTGTGATATGATGCACAATGACATGGGGGTAAAGCAGCAGTCATCAACCCCAGGCATGCATGCCACAATTTGGCACATAATGTAAGTTTTAGTGGCAAGCAAGACAGTACAAATGGGTGCACCACTTGCTGCCCCAACAGTACCTGTGCCCAGATTGTGCAATAGAGAGAGGTGCCGGGCAAATATCTTCCTTCTTCCAGCTCCAGGCTCTTCTATGCAGTGCCGGCAACATCATGATGACACTAGGGTGTCTCAAAAAAATTATTTTTCATAAATTTCCTGCTCCCCAGGGTTTTCCCCATTCCTCATGTTCCTAAAAGTGAGTATACGAAATTCGAGCTTCGTAGGGCAGGGAAAAGTTTGCCCTTAGGGACCAAAGGTTTCGAAAATTCGGCTACTTTCCAGTATTTCCTTCCTATTTCGATTTTTTTGGGGGAACTTTGGGTAGGCTCATAATAATTTGAAACTGCTATTATACATTGATAACAGTACCCTAAAAGTAAAAATTACCATTTCCACCTTCATTGATGGTCCAAAATGCACCCCAAATTTATTGTGAAATAGTAAAAACAAACTAATTTGAAAGAAAAATTTAATTGCATGACCTCACCAATCACCATCATTACTACTGCTGCGCCGGGCCGCCGTGGATGCTGAGTGACTGAGTATGTACATGTACAACAGTGCATGCAGTGGTGGTCATGTGGTACACACACACACACACACACACACACACACACACATTTCGTCATTCAGTCGAGACAGGCAGTGAGCGAGTGAGATTGTTCATTGTGTTGAAGTGTTGACATGCCAAAACATGCATATTTTGTAGGATGTGCTTCACTGTTTCTGTTAGATGAGTTGGAAGAAGGCTGATTTTATAAACTTGTGTTTTTTAGTTTTACGTTTTTTGATGCACTGTTAATCGTTATAACTGCTGAAACATGCTAAAGCCTAGATGATGATGATATGGTGGTCGCTGCCTGGGTGGGGTGGTAATACTAATGCAGTTTATTAATGAGTGTTGTTGTATCTGACATTCACAACTGTCTGTTGCTAGTTGTATTGTGTACTTATTATTATTGCTTGTCTGAGCTGGTATAAAGTTCAGTGACATCACTCCATCTCCTCCTCTGAATCCTCCTGAGCTCTGGCGTTGGCATTGTGGCTGCTGGGATCCCGACTAGTGTTATTATAATTGCTTCCCATCCCTGGGATCTTGGAGGGAAAAAAACAACGTGGTTGACGCAATACTACCTCTTATGAGGTCCTGGCACAAATGATGGTTTACTGCCAGCCACTGCCATAGGCATAAATTAGAATGTTCTGATTGGTCAGAGTATAGGAAGATACACTGTTATCTTTAATGCTTAAAAACAGGTTACACGTGCAGAGCTACCATCGGAACTTAATGTTTATCATTTAAGGTGGCTGTTTAAATATCATTAGCACTTCAAAATTGTCTTTGCTGTTTTATTTCTAGTTTACCATAATTCATATTGTGTCTCCTGCAACTTCGTCTTTCCCATAAGCACAGCAATTTGTGAGTAGCAATAAGCATACTTACACTGTCTCTGCTTTTATAAATATAAATAGGAAGATCTGTTGCCTAAAGAGGTATACATGTAACTCACATTAATAATTAGCCTTGTAACCCAAGGCTTGTGTGACTGTTCTGATCATATATGAAATGACTTGCTGGTACTAGATGTGTGCAGTAGAGCATAGTACAGTATGTCACTCCAGCACCTTTGTAAAATTGGATTTGTGCTGCAATATTGGAAATTACAGAGGATTTTAAATATATCACAGTAAACATTGAGGTCCCTGTGCATATAAACTACATTCAGTGCCAGATTAAGGTCCTCATGGGCTTGGAGCTGTAATTTATGAGGGGCCTATTGTGTTCCGCTGCATGGTGTGTGACTAGCGTGGCGGGGTGTGACTACCGATATGGGGGTGTGATGTGGCTAGCACCATGGAGGGCATAGCTACCCACCTACCTAACTATGGTTTATTTTTGTGCTGGGAGCTAACGTACCGGTATATACAGTATTTGGATTGTGGGAGGAAACCCATGCCAGTATGAAGAGAATATACAAACTCCACGCAGTTAGGGACATGGTGGGAATCAAACCCATGACCTTAGTGCTGTAAGGCAGTAAAGCTAACCATCACACCAGTGCCGTAACTAGGTGTGTGCCGATGGTGCCTTGCCCACAGCGCACATGCACTGAAGGCGCACCATCGGCAGCACCCCCCTCCCCCCCCCCGAAAGGGAAAGTGAGCGCTGCCACAGGCGGTCAGCTGGGATGTTGGATTCGACTTCCAGCGAGGAAGAGTCGGACGAGTTACTGGAAGAGGAGCGGCGAGATGTGCTGGTCGTATGTGGCGGCGGGGTCTCCTCTTCTAACCGGCCTCTACATGCACCTGCTCGGGATCCCAGAGACACTGCTGTCCGCTCCACCCTAGCGAGACCCGCCAGCCTGAGCCCAGCTGTCAACAGTGAGGGGAGAGAGGAGTAGGAACGGGCGCAGCGTGAGGAGAGGGAGCGAAAGAACCGGCTGCAGCTCTACGCCTACCCGTTCAACGTCAAGCAGCCCACCGACATGACCCGGAGGCAGCAAAAGGTGAGCGGGCTCCGGCGGCGGGATGCTCTCTGCACGGGCGGCAACTTCTCCCCACTACAATCTGTTGCACATCCAGCGGCTCGAAGAACGTGTCCCTGTCTGGTGTGCTGCTGTGCTGTGGCAGTGAGGGCAGCATACAGGTAGCTGTGGGCATGTAATATATAAGGTGTCCCTGCCTGGTGTGCTGCTGTGCATGGTGCTGTGGCAGTGAGGGCAGCACCGGCTGGGCTGTGTCATTATACAGGTAGCTGTGGGCATGTAATGTGTAAGGTGTCCCTGCTTGGTGTGCATGGTGCTGTGGCACGGAGGGCAGCCCCATCTGGGTTAGAAGGAAGCAACTCATGTGCTTTAGGACGCAATGTGTAAAAAGAGGGACTGGCTGCCGTAATGTGTAAAAAGGGGACGCTGTTTGCCGTAATGTGTAAAAAGGGGACGCTGTCTGCTGTATTGTGTAAAAAGGGGACGCTGTCTGCCGTAATGTGTAAAAAGGGGATGCTGTCTGCCGTAATGTGGAAAAAGGGGGGATGCTGTCTGCCGTAATATGTAAAAAGGGGGGCGCTGTCTGCCGCAATGTGTAAAAAGGGGACGCTGTCTGCCGTAATGTGTAAAAAGGGGGACACTGTCTGCCGTAATGTGTAAAAAGGGGACGCTGTCTGCCGTAATGTGTAAAAATTTTGCGGCCACGCCCTTCCCCATGAAGCCACGCCCCTATATATTTTTTTGCGCGCCTGCGGCTGACATACATAGGGAGGCGTCAATGCCATTTCTTGCACACAGCGCTAAAATGCCTAGTTACGGCACTGCATCACACCATCCGTAGACCTGTTAGTGGTGGCAGTCCAATCCACATGGACTTTTTTCCTCAGAACATTTATAAAATGCTATCCTATGACTAAACTCATTAATGAGCATGTACTGCTATGGTTTTTTCTAATATGCATTTTCAGTGTCTTTTAACATGCCACTACCATGTCAAAAAAAAAAAATGCATTAAAGAATTTGGTAAAAACCAGGATACAAAAAACAATACAAAAACGATAGAATATAATTTGAAATTTCCAATTAGCTTCATTAGTCACACCCGCTCCCTGCACACACTACACTACCCCTAACCCTGCACCCGCTCCCCGTACACACTACACTACCCCTAATCCTGCACCCGCTCCCCATACACACTATACTACCCCTAAACCTGCACCCGCTCCTCGTACACGCTACACTACCCCTAACCCTGCACCCGCTCCCCATACACACTACACTACCCCTATCCCTGCACCCGCTCCCCGTACACACTACACTACCCCTAATCCTGCACCCGCTCCCCGTACACACTATACTACCCCTAAACCTGCACCCGCTCCTCGTACACGCTACACTACCCCTAACCCTGCACCCGCTCCCCATACACACTACACTACCCCTATCCCTGCATCCGCTCCCCGTACACACTACACTACCCCTAATCCTGCACCCGCTCCCCATACACACTACACTCCCGCTAACTCTACCCCGCGCACACTATACTACCGCTAACCCAGCACCCGCTCCCCGTACACACTACACTACCACTAACCCTGCACCCACTCCCCACACACACTACACTAGCTCTAACCCTGCACCTGCACCCCGCGCACACTATATTACCGCTAACCCAGCACCCGCTCCCCGTACACACTACACTACAGCTAACCCTGCACCCGCTCCCCGCACACACTACACTACCCCTAACCCTGCACCCGCTCCCCGTACATACATTACCCCTAAACCTGCACCCGCTCCCCGTACACACTACACTACCGCTAAACCTGCACCCACTCCCCGCACACACTACACTACCCCTAATCCTGCACCCGTTCCCCATACACACTACACTACCCCTAACTCTACACCCACTCCCCGCACACACTACACTACCGCTAACCCAGCACCCGCTCCCCGTACACACTACACTACACTACAGCTAACCCTGCTCCCGCTCCCCGCACACACTACACTACCCCTAACCCTGCACCCACTCCCCGTACACACATTACCCCTAAACCTGCACCCGCTCCCCGTACACACTACACTACCGCTAAACCTGCACCCACTCCCCACACACACTACACCATCCCTAATCCTGCACCCATTCCCCATACACACTACACTACCCCTAACCCTACACCCACTCCCCGCACGCACTATACTACCGCTAACCCTGCACCCACTCCCCGTACACACTATACTACCCCTAACCCTGCACCCGCTCCCCGCACACACTACACTACCCCTAATCCGCTCCCCGCACACTACACTACCCCTAATCCTGCACTCGCTCCCCGCATACACTATACTACCGCTAACCCTACACCCGCTCCCCGTACACACTACACTACCGCTAACCCTACACCTGCTCCCTGCACACACTATACTACCGCTAACCCTACACCCGCTCCCCACACACACTATACTACCGCTAACCCTGCACCCGCTCCCCGTACACATTACACTACCCCTAACCCTGCATCTACTCCCCGTACACACTACACTACCCATAATCCTGCTCCCGCTTCCTGTACACACTACACTACCCCTAACCCTGCACCCGCTCCCCGTACACACTACACCACTCCCTACCCTGCACCTGCTCCCCACACACACTACCCCTAACCCTGCTGGGGGCTTATTAATGAGCAATGGGGGCATGATCACCTATATAATCTGTGAAGAGTGGGTCAGGGTGACAAGGCCGCTAGCAGGACGGTGGCTGTGTCACTAATATACTGAGCACAGTCAGTACTTCATTCCTGCTGTCACCGCCCCCCGCCACTTGCTGTTCAGTACACAGAGCCATAGCAAACAGTCCCCTCATGTGATATGGCCGCCTATGCGCAGCAGCACACAGCCGTATCACAGATTGCGTATCTTTTATTTGTGTCCTACAGGGCTTCCGTAGCCCTGCAGGACACACAGTAAGGGAACCCACATGGCTGGCGCCGCACACACTGGACCACCTGAGCCCTTTTGCAATGGAGTAGGCTGCGTCCCGTAGCGATAGCACAGCCCAGGGGGCACCTGGCACTCTGCCCCCCTGGCCAGCCCGCCACTGGACTGAGGGTTCTAGGTGGGAGGGCAGTGGGATGGGTGCAGTGGGCTGTTTGGGGAGGGAAGGCAGGGAGACACTGGGATGGGGATCAGTAATGGTGGGGACACTGAGCTGGAGAAGGGGCAGACACTGGATGGGTACACTGACCTGCTGCACCTGGGCATTCACGTTCACAACAGCCTCTTGAGCAGCTCTTCCTGCATCATCTGCCATCCTCGATTACCTCTGGGATCTGTTTCCTGGCAGTGGGTTCGGCTCACCCCACTGCCCACTCCATCTCTTTGTGACTGTGCCAGGACCCATCTTCATAAATGGGTTGACAGCATGGACATTTTGCTGTGAGAGGGTCCAACAACTTGCCCTCTTGTATACAAACAGGGGCTTCTTTACAGTGTGATGTGATGGGTGGGGCGACACCCCTCTTGTATATACATAAGGGCAATTTGTAGGGGAGCCCTGGACTTACAGGGCTTTTCCCCTTTAATCTGCTAGTGCTCTCATGGCAATGCCACGCACCTCCTCCCCCGCCCCCTCACTTCCAGACCAAGTGTACCTCGGGACATTCCTCCTCCCGTCCCAGCTACAGAAATAAAAGCAACATCCTTACCCTTGGACACCAGGTACCTGAATAGGTCCTGACATCATGGGCTGCAGCCGTGGACAGCATGTGCCGCTAGGCCACGCCCCCTTGTCATAGTCCGCTTCCCTCTGCCCTCCCGGTGACTGACAGATGACATCACCGGGAGGCGGAGCTTAAACGCACATCACTAATACAGTGCAGGAGGGATACAGTATTGGTGGGATACAATGTGGGATGGATACAATGTGGGATGGATACAGTGTGGGACGGATACAGTGCGGGAGGGATACAGTGCGGGTGGGATACAGTGTGGGACGGATACAGTGCGGGTGGGATACAGTGTGGGACGGATACAGTGCGGGAGGGATACAGTACGGGTGGGATACAATGTGGGATGGATACAGTGCGGGAGGGATACAGTTCGGGAGGGATACAGTGCGGGAGGGATACAATGTGGGACGGATACAGTGCGGGAGGGATACAGTGTGGGACGGATACAGTGCGGGTGGGATACAGTGTGGGACGGATACAGTGCGGGAGGGATACAGTACGGGTGGGATACAATGTGGGATGGATACAGTGCGGGAGGGATACAGTGTGGGTGGGATACAGTGTGGGACGGATACAGTGCGGGAGGGATACAGTGCGGGAGGGATACAGTGTGGGACGGATACAGTGCGGGAGGGATACAGTGTTGGAGGGATACAGTGCGGGTGGGATACAGTGTGGGACGGATACAGTGCGGGAGGGATACAGTTCGGGAGGGATACAGTGCGGGAGGGATACAATGTGGGACGGATACAGTGCGGGAGGGATACAGTGTGGGAGGGATACAGTGCAGGTGGGATACAGTGTGGGACGGATACAGTGCGGGAGGGATACAGTGCGGAATGGATACAGTGCGGGTGGGATACAATGAGGGATGGATACAGTGCGGGTGGGATACAGTGCGGGTAGGACACAGTGTGGGTGGGATACAGATGCTGTATGGGACAAAGGGAAGCAATATGTGCTCAGGTCACACCAACAAGCTCTCCCCTGACGCACACATATTCACACCTGATTTAAATTGTAGAGCGTTATGCTGTGCGTTGGTGGGCAGAGAGGGGAGGACGTTGGTCTCAGGCAGCGATTGGATAAGATCGCTGCCAGCGGTGAGAGACTGACTGCACAGCACGTCCTGCAGGGCCCACTCATTTTTAAAAACAGGGTCAAAAACTGCCTATCTCTGAATCTCTGATATCACATGCTTGTCTTCTTTTCTAATCTCTCACAGTATCTTTCTTTACTTTTCTAACATACCTTAATCACCTACCTGTCTATCTCAGGTGCATTACTGTTCCTCAACTGCACTCATTCCTTACATTCCACCTTTCACTTTCCCTCCCATGTTACTTCTCTCTCTCTCTTACCTTTTCCTGCCTCTGCTCAGTATAGTAGTAGTGTGTGACATGGATGGCAGCAGTGTTGAGTCCTGGCCCCGCCCCCTGCACGATGTCATGCAGTGGGCGGGGCTTGCAGTGTCAGGAAGTGCTGCACAGCCCACTGAGCCCAGCCACCGAGCACCAGCACAGGCTGCAGAATCAGGGATACTGGCTGCACGGGGTGCTGTTACCATACGCTGCCTGATCGGGGTTGAGCTCCGATTACGGCAGCCGGACCAGTGGAGGGGTAAGTGCAGGCCTCTGTGGGGACAACGCTATGCAGCCAGTGTTTTTTTTTACTGTTAACATTGGCTGCATTGCAGGAGACCCTGTGGGCCTATTTTCAATGGGGGGCCTGGAGCTGCAGCTCCATCCGCCCCATTGTTAATCCGGCCCTGACTACATTCCATCTTTTTATGGATAGGGTAACAGGGAGTTAGGCACCCTTGGAGCAAGAAAAATGATTCAGACAAAAACAAATTTCCCTTACATAGGGGTAAATGTATGAAGCAGTGATAAGAGTGGAGAAGTGAGCCAGTGGAGAAGTTGCCCATGGCAACAAATCAGCATTGAAGTAACATTTATAATTTGCATACTATAAAATTATACAGAGCATAATTGCTTGCTAGACCGATGGGTGGGGGAAAGACTATATCTTTACACTACAAGCTTCTTAATACCCCTTTAAACCATGAAGCTATTGCTACGGGACTATCCTCCTGGAAAACAACTTTTCCTCATGTTACCATTAGCAAACTATTAAGTTCTTTATGCTACTCCCAATCTGTACTTTCTTCAAGTATGTATAGCAGGGATGGGGAACCTTCGGCCCTCCAGCTGTTGTTGAACTACACATACCAGCATGCCTTGCTACAGTTTTGCTATTTGGCCATGCTAAAACTGTTGCAGGGCATGCTGGAATGTGTAGTTTAACAACAGCTGGAGGTCCAAAGGTTCCCCACCCCTGATGTATAGGGAAATGTTCTACAATATCTATCATAATGGATATCTCTCCCCCCACCGCAGGTTTGTGATGGGTTTGTCTGACACTGATAATTGCCCTAAATGTGGTATGTCTAATGCCACCTTTGTCCACTGCATGTGGGAATGCCCCTTGATACGACAATTTTGGACTTCAGTTAACCGATTTGCTTCTACATATCTAGTAAGTTACCTACCGCTTTCGGCAGAATGGGCAATATTGGGGATATTGCCTATGGCAATACCGACACAAGGTGAAAGTAGAAAACTATTACTGGTTATTTCAGCAGTGGCACGCAAATATTGCAGATGTGGGCAAATGAACAACCTCCGTCCCTTTCTTTATTTAAGAATAAACTGTATTATGCTTTTCATATGGTTTGGCTTGAAACTACTCTGTATAAGGAATCTAAAACGTCTTCCCTTTTTCAACTATGAGAGGGCTTTATAGATTCATTGAACCCAGAACTCAAACGCCAGATATATAACTGTTTTCGACATACTTCTTGGTACGAAACACGTACATTCCTAGAAGACCCCCCAATGGTTTTGTCATCCCCACACTGATCTCTCCCTAACACACTGTTTTTTTTGGGACCTTGGACGGGAGGGGTGAGGCTACCGACCATGCCTAGAAGGGGGCCCTATCGGCTCTCTAATGCTATTTGATGCTTATATAGCTAAGCTTTCATAGTATTGCTACAACTTGACTCACATAATTTGCTTTACCCACTGTATCCATGTATTTACTATTCTCGATGTATGGACTGTATTATGCTATGTTCTAATATGCTCTGAATAAAGAAAATTTGAAAAAAAAAATTATACAGAGCAGCTGATTGGTTGCCATGGGCAACTTCTCCACTCTTATCACTGCTTCATACATTTACCCCATAATTTAGTAAAGAATATAGTTGACCTATAACCAGAAAGCATTTCTTCTAGTCAAATGGTATGACCTGGTGATCCCCAAACCACAGTAGTCATACCTGATTCCACTGCAATCATCCCCACCATTCTATGTGGCAGATGTACTAAGCCGTGGAGAGTGATAAAGTGGAGATAGATAAAGTACCAATCATAGTTACATAGTTGTTGAGATTGAAAAAAGACAAATGTCCATCGAGTTCAACCTGTATTATAAAATTTTATATAATTTAAATGTTGTATCCTTGGATATTGCTTTCAATTACGAATTTATCTAGTCCATTTTTTAAACTTATTGATTGAGTCCACCATTACTACCTTCTCTAGCAGAGAATTCCAAATCCTTACTGTGAAGAACCCTTTTCTCCGTTGTGTATGAATTTTTTTTTCTTCTAACCTCGGGGGGTGTCCCTGTGTCCTGTGTAGCATTTTTTTGATAAACAGATTGTCTGATAAATCCTTGTAATGCCCGTTTATGCATTTATAACTATTAATAATGTCCCCTCTCAGTCGCCTCTTTTCCAGTGTAAACAAATCTAACCTTTCCTCATAATTCAGTGCCTCTAACCCCTTAACCAGTTTGATGGCTCGCCTCTGAACCCTTTCGAGTTCCAAGATATCTTTTTTATAGTGAGGTGCCCAGAACTGTACACAATATTCCATGTGTGGTCGCACCAATGATTTCTAAAGTGGCAGGATTACACTCTTATTCCTTGTCTCCATTCCCCATTTTATGCATGCTAACACCTTATTTGCTTTTGTTGGTGCATTTGGACATTGCATACTGCTACTAAGTCTATTATCGATGAGCACCCCCAAATCTTTTTCAACTACCATTATCCCTACATTTTCCTCATTTAGTTTATAGGCTGCCCTATTGTTCTTAGTCCCAAAGTGCATAACTTTACATTTGTCTATATTGAACCTCATTCTCCATTTGTCTGCCCAGACCTCCAGTCTAGATAAATCATTCCGTGGAGACTCAACATCCTTGTCTGAATTAATTACTCTACATACTGTAGTTTAGTATCGTCTGCGAAAATTGACACTGTGCTTTCTAGGCCCACTCCTAGGTCATTAATGAATATGTTAAACAGTAATGGCCCTAGTACTGAACCCTGCGGTTTTCCACTGAGCACTGAGGCTCATCAGAGAACATCACATTAATCACCACTTGCTGTTCCCCATTGTACAGCCAATTACTCACCCAAGTACAAATAGTTTTTCCTAACTCAAGCTCTCTTAATTTGATAATTAGTCTCTTATGTGGGACTTTGTCAAAGGCCTTAGCAAAGTCCAAAAAGACCACATCCACTGCTTTACCCTGATCAATATTATCGCTCACTTTCTCGTAGAAGCTTATTAAGTTAGTTTGACTGTCCTTCACAAAACCATGCTGATTCCTAGTAATAACCTTGGAGGTATCCAAGTACTCTAGTATGCTATCAATTAATATACCTTCCAGTATTTTCCCAATATAGATGTCAAACTTATCAGTCTATAGTTACTGGGATGAGTTTTAATTCCCTTTTTAAATATTGGGACTACATCTGCTATACACCAGTCCTTCTGTATCATTCCTGATGTAATTGACTCACTGAAAGTCAAATATAGGGGTCTTGATAGCTCTGAGTTAAGTTCTATAAGAACCCTGGGGTGAAGTCCATCCAGCCCAGGAGATTTATTTATCTTAATTTTACTTATACCCCTTTCACATCGCACAAATAACCCGGTATCGACACGGCATATTGCCGTGTCGACACGGGTCAGTGTGCGATATGAAAGCACTTTCCAAGAATTAGCGGGTCGTCTGACCCGGTAATTCAACCTGGTATAAAAGAAGGATTATACCCGGGTTGAATACCGGGTCAGGTGCAGTGTGAATGGGAGCCGCGTCGATGCGACACGGTTCCCATTCACAGCATAGGGAGAGGCGGCACAGGAGATGAGCTCATCTCCCAGCGCCGCCTCCACCCCCGCCCCTGCTGCTGCTGCGCCCCCCCCCCACTGCTATGACAACCGACCCGGTATATTGCCGGGTCGGAAAGCCAGCAAAGGAGCGCGAATGCCGGATCCCACCCGGTAAGGACACGTTTCTTTTACCGGGTGGGATCCGGCATTTGCGATCTGAATCCGGTATTAGTCTCTCCCACACTACTTCCTCATTTAACAAAGTACTTAGCAATGGGTCATTATTATAGCTTATGTTGTGCTTTACTCTCATCAACCGGTCCTCTCTTGAATACTGATGAAATGAATTTATTCAATAACTCTGCTTTTTCCAAATCATCTTTAATCAAGACATCCAACTCACCCTTTAATGGTTCAATATTCTCCCTTTTTAACCTTTTACCGTTTATATACTTAAATAACTTTTTGTGGTTTGTTTTACTCTCCTTTGCAATTTGTTTTTCGTTTTCTATTTTAGTTGGTCTGATTGCTTTTTTGCATTTTTTGTTACATTCCTTGTAGATCTGGAATGATTCCACCTTCCCGTCAGACTTAAATGCTTTTAAATCATGCCTCTTTTTATCCATTTGTTCCTTGATCTTCTTATTAAGCCACATCAGTATGAATTTACTACTCCTAATTTTGTTGACCTTGGGAATGAACAAATGAGTGTACTTATTGAGCACATTTCAGATGTATTCTTACCATGAAATACAATTTCCCAATTGATGTCCTTCATCGCGTGTATCAGCAAGTTAAAAAATTATTATTATTATTATTACATTTTATTTATAAGGTGCCACAAGTGCTCGCAGTGCCATACAAAGGACAGCACATGGAGACAAAACTTTACATTTGTTATGAGCCACGGCTGTGGCTCATTCCCGTTTTGCATGTCAGTTAGGTATTTTATGTTTATAAGTTGTTTCGCAGGCCAGGATTTCCCGTTGCTCTGTTTAAGAGTACTCTTGGTTGCTGCCGCTGGTGAGTCTGTGTAATTGCAGCTTGTTCCCATGTGTTCAGCCTCACCTGGCTGCTAATTGCATCTTGTCAGTTTGGAGTCATGCAACAGGGCAGCTGCATGAGATTATTAATTAGGCCTCTCTGTTATATGCTGGCTCAGTGCTATTCACAGACGCTGGTGATATTTCTAGGTTTCCAGTCTGCTTGAGTTCTGAGCTTGGTTCCTGCTAGTTCCTGAGCTCCTGTGTAGCAGTGTCAGTCCCTGTGTCGATTCCTGTGTCAGTCCCTGTGTCGATTCCTGTGTCTGATCCCGTGTCCTGCCGTTAGGCGTTCCTGTCCTGAGGTCCAGTGGATTTGCCTGTGCCTGGTCAAGTTTCTGGCTTCTTGGTGTCCACCGGTCTGTCGTTTGGGATTCTGCCTGTCATCCAGTTCTGAGAGTCTGTGTCAGCAGCATTGGGAGTTCCTGTCCGTTTGCCAGTATTCGTACCGGTTCCGTGAGTAGCGGCTCTGCCGCGTCCGTCGGCCTAGGCCGCTGTATTCCATTATTATTTCTGTCACTGGTGTTTTGCAGAGGGTTCTGCTTATGCTGTCACCGCCAGTACACAAAAGTATTGTGTCGGCGTGTGGTCAGCATTTGCTTTGTTGTTCTTTTCCTTTGGCGGCAAGCCGCACATACATTTAGTTTTAGGCTAGTTAGTAGCCCCTGGCTTTGGTTGTTTCAGTAAGAGGGCCCCTTGTTATCACCCTGTCTCGGTACACTCTTTGTCTCTCATTAAGACCTGAGGGGGCATCGAAGTTGGGCAGACGTAATCCGCCCTTCAAACGCGGCTGCCATGGGCTCAAGCAACCATAGTCTCGCAAGAGTGTACTGACAGCACGGGCGAGACAACGGAGATATGCCGCCAAGGGCTATTCCCTTTCCATTCCCCTTTCCCAGCATTACGTCCTGGTGCTCTGGACTCGCTTCAAAACATCTCCCTTGTTCTGAGCACCAGGAACCTAACATTATCACCAGCCATACCACAAAAAAGAAATAAAACTTTTTTTTCTTTTTTGGCCCAGTCCAGTGTCTAGTCTAGAATCCAGTCCTGTCTAGAATTCAGTGTGCAGAATCCAATCCGGTGTTTAGAATCCAGTCTTGTCTAGAATTCAGTGTGCAGAATCCAGTCCGGTGTTTAGAATCCAGTCCGGTGTTTAGAATCCAGTCCGGTGTTTAAAAAAAAAAACAGTCTTGTTTTGTTTAGCAAAAATTTAGCCCTGCCTTGTCTAGTCCTGCCTTGTCTAGTCTTGCCTTGTCTAGTCTTGCCTTGTCTTGTCTAGTTTTAAATCCTCCTATGTATACTATGCAAACTCTGCAGGCATCTCTCTCAGCCCTGAACTCTGCTTTCAGTGCTTTGAGACCAGAGCGACTAGAAGTTTTGCAGCAATCCTTAAAGCAACTGCAAAACCTTCTGACTAAAATATTACTCATCTTGCCAGAAGTCGTTGAGAGTACATCTATCTCTAAAGAGACTCTTGTTCACAGTATGGTGACAAGAGAATCCTCTGGTTTAATTGAAGAGAAAAGGTTTAAAAGTTTTCTGCGGCCCAGGCTCTCAGAAGAGGAGCGTCTGCTTCGCAGAAACTTAAACTTATTCCTATATTGTGGGGGTTTAGGCCACTATCTGCAGACCTGTGAGTTGCGCAAGCCAAAGTGTGGTGACGAGTCTTGCCCTCTGGCCAAGTTGAGTCAGGATACAAGACCTACTCCTGTCTCTACTGTGGCAGAGGTACTTGTCACACAACCCACACTAAAAAGCTCTCTGTCCTATAATTGGGGTCCTTGGGCAAGGGAGCCCCATTATAGATTCAGGAATCAAAAGAGAATGTTTCTCTCCTCTCTTGAGGTTCCTGTTGAAGCAGAGTTGCAAGCCCCTGGAGTGGTGCCCGTTGCCCAGGTTCCTGGAGTGGTGCCCGTTGCCCAGGTTCCTGGAGTGGTGCCCGTTGCCCAGGGTCCTGGAGTGGTGCCCGTTGCCCAGGGTCCTGGAGTGGTGCCCGTTGCTCAGGATCTTGGTGCGGTACCCGATGCCCAGAGTGCTGGAGCGGTACCCGATGCCCAGAGTGCTGGAGCGGTACCCGATGCCCAGAGTGCTGGAGCGGTACCCGATGCCCAGAGTGCTGGAGCGGTACCCGATGCCCAGAGTGCTGGAGCGGTACCCGATGCTCTAGCTTATAAAGGGACATCAAATATTATAGCTCAGGTTTCCATACCAGAAGGGGTCTCAGAAGCTGTTACCCAAGGTAGGGACTTGAATAGCGCAACCCCAGAAAGGGTATCTGAAACCATAGTTCTAGAAGGGAACTCGAGAAGCAAAACCCCAGAAGGGATATTTGAAGTAATATCCCCAAGTGGGGTCTCGAGAGACGCGGCCTCTAAGAAGGATCTAGAGGTCGCTTCCCCAGGAAAGAACTTAAGAGGCGTAGCATTAGTGGAGGTGCTGAAGGTTATAGCTTCAGCAAAAGTCCCGGAAGTCATAGAGCCGGGAGAAATTTCGATAATTATCGACTCAGAGAGGGAGGCCGATGGCTCGGTCCCAGTGGGGGAGGCCGACGGCTCGGTCCCAGTAAAAGAATCCGAGGTGCTGACCCCAGCGGAGTTCCCGGAGGCCACTGCCCCAGCGGGGTTCCCGGAGGCCACTGCCCCAGCGGGGTTCCCGGAGGCCACTGCCCCAGCGGGGTTCCCGGAGGCCACTGCCCCAGCGGGGTTCCCGAAAGTCACTGCCCCGGGTGGGGTTCAGAAAGTCACTGCCCCGGGTGGGGTTCAGAAAGTCACTGCCCCGGGTGGGGTTCAGAGAGTCTCAGCCTCGAGTAAGGTCAATAGTGACCAGGTCCTAGCAAAGCACTCCAGTCAGTCAGATGGGAAGGAAACAGATCCTGACTCTGATATCTCAACATCCATAATCTTTGATGGGGATTTAGCCCAATTTCTGGCGCTTTACAAACACTATTACATTTTCTCTGACGTCCTAGTGGATGCTGGGGACTCCGTAAGGACCATGGGGGAATAGACGGGCTCCGCAGAAGACTGGGCACTCTATAAGAAAGATTTGGTACTATCTGGTGTGCACTGGCTCCTCCCTCTATGCCCCTCCTTCAGACCTCAGTTAGATATCTGTGCCCGGCCGAGCTGGATGCACACTAGGGGCTCTCCTGAGCTCCTAGAAAGAAAGTATATGTTAGGTTTTTTATTTTACAGTGAGACCTGCTGGCAACAGGCTCACTGCAACGAGGGACTAAGGGGAGAAGAAGCGAACCTACCTGCTTGCAGCTAGCTTGGGCTTCTTAGGCTACTGGACACCATTAGCTCCAGAGGGATCGACCGCAGGACCCGTCCTTAGTGTTCGTTCCCGGAGCCGCGCCGCCGTCCCCCTTACAGAGCCAGAAGCATGAAGATGGTCCGGAAAATCGGCGGCAGAAGACTTCAGTCTTCACCAAGGCAGCGCACAGCACTGCAGCTGTGCGCCATTGCTCCTCATACACACTTCACACTCCGGTCACTGAGGGTGCAGGGCGCTGGGGGGGGGGGGAGGGCGCCCTGAGCAGCAATAAAAACACCTTGGCTGGCAAAATAACCACAATATATAGCCCCAGAGGCTATATATGTGGTAATTACCCCTGCCAGAATCCAGAAAAAAGCGGGAGAAAAGTACGCCGAAAAAGGGGCGGACGGAGCCATCTTCCTCAGCACACTGGCGCCATTTCTCCCTCACAGTTCCGCTGGAAGGAAGCTCCCTGACTCTCCCCTGCAGTCTACACTACAGAAAGGGTAAAAAAGAGAGGGGGGGGGCACTAAATTTAGGTGCAGTATAACTTATAGCAGCTATAAGGGGACATAATTCAGTTAGTCCCTGCATTATATAGCGCTCTGGTGTGTGCTGGCATACTCTCTCTCTGTCTCCCCAAAGGGCTTTTGTGGGGTCCTGTCTCCTTTAAGAGCATTCCCTGTGTGTGTGCGGTGTGTCGGTACGGCTGTGTCGACATGTTTGATGAGGAGGCTTATGTGGAGGCGGAGCAGATGCCTATAAATGTGATGTCACCCCCTGCGGGGCAGACACCGGAGTGGATGGACTTTTGGAAGGAATTACGTGCAAGTGTCGACTCCTTACATAAAAAATTTGACGACATGCCAAATGCGGGACAGCCGGCTTCTCAGCTCGTGCCTGCCCAGACAATTCAAAGGCCATCAGGGGCTCTGAAACGCCCACTACCTCAGATACCAGACACAGAACAGATGTCGACACGGATACTGATACCAGTGTCGACGACGATGAGTCAAATTTAATGTCCACTAGGGCCATTCGTTGCATGATTGAGGCAATGAAAGAGGTATTACACATTTCTGATATAAACCCAGGTACCTCAAAAAAGGGTATTATGTTTGGGGAGAAAAAACTACCAATAGTTTTTCCCCCATCTGAAGAATTAAATGAAGTGTGTGAAGAAGCGTGGGCTTTCCCCGATAAAAAATTGGTGATTTCAAAAAAATTACTAATGGCGTTCCCTTTCTCGCCAGAGAATAGGTCACGTTGGGAAACTCCCTCTAGGGTGGATAAAGCGCTCACACGTTTGTCTAAAAAGGTGGCACTACCGTCTCCGGATACGGCCGCCCTAAAGGAACCTGCTGATAGAAAGCAGGAGGCTATCCTAAAGTCTATATATACACACACTGGTGTTATACTGAGACCAGCTATTGCTTCAGCGTGGATGTGCAGTGCTGCTGCTGCTTGGTCAGATTCCCTGTCGGAAAATATTGACACCCTAGACAGGGACACTATATTGCTAACCGTAGAGCATATAAAAGACTCAGTCTTATACATGAGAGATGCACAGAGGGAGATCTGCCGGCTGGCATCTAGAATAAGTGCATTGTCCATTTCTGCTAGGAGAGGCTTATGGACTCGGCAGTGGACAGGGGATGCAGATTCTAAAAGGCACATGGAAGTTTTGCCTTATAAGGGTGAGGAGTTATTCGGGGATGGTCTCTCAGACCTTGTTTCCACAGCAACAGCTGGGAAGTCAGCATTTTTGCCCCATGTCCCCTCACAGCCTAAGAAAGCGCCGTATTATCAGGTACAGTCCTTTCGACCCCAGAAAAACAGGCGGGGAAAAGGCGGGTCCTTTCTGTCTAGAGGCAGAGGAAGGGGAAAAAAGCTGCAACACACAGCAGGTTCCCAGGAACAAAAGTCCTCCCCCGCTTCTTCCAAATCCGCCGCATGACGGTGGGGCTCCACAGGCGGAGCCAGGTACGGTGGGGGGCCGCCTCAAAAATTTCAGCGATCAGTGGGTTCGCTCACGGGTGGATCCCTGGATCCTTCAAGTAGTATCTCAGGGGTACAAGCTGGAATTCGAGGCGCCTCCCCCCCGCCGTTTCCTCAAATCGGCCTTACCGACAACTCCCTCGGGCAGGGAGGCTGTGCTAGAGGCAATTCACAAGCTGTATTCCCAGCAGGTGATAGTCAAGGTACCCCTTCTTCAACAAGGACGGGGTTACTATTCCACACTGTTTGTGGTACCGAAACCGGACGGTTCGGCGATACCCATTTTAAATTTGAAATCCTTGAACACATACATAAAAAAATTCAAGTTCAAGATGGAATCGCTCAGGGCGGTTATTGCAAGCCTGGAGGAGGGGGATTACATGGTATCCCTGGACATCAAGGATGCTTACCTACATGTCCCCATTTACCATCCTCACCAGGAGTACCTCAGATTTGTGGTACAGGATTGCCATTACCAATTCCAGACACTACCGTTTGGACTGTCCACGGCACCGAGGGTGTTTACCAAGGTAATGGCAGAAATGATGATACTCCTTCGAAAAAAGGGAGTTTTAATTATCCCGTACTTGGACGATCTCCTAATAAAGGCGAGGTCCAGGGAGCAGTTACTGGTCGGAGTAGCACTATCTCGGGAAGTGCTACAACAGCATGGCTGGATTCTAAACATTCCAAAGTCACAACTGGTTCCTTCCACACGCTTACTGTTCCTGGGGATGATTCTGGACACAGAACAGAAAAAAGTGTTTCTCCCGCAGGAGAAAGCCAAGGAGCTGTCATCTCTAGTCAGAGACCTCCTAAAACCAAAACGGGTATCGGTGCATCACTGCACACGAGTCCTGGGAAAAATGGTGGCTTCATACGAAGCAATTCCATTCGGCAGGTTCCATGCAAGGACCTTCCAGTAGGACCTCTTGGACAAGTGGTCGGGATCGCATCTTCAGATGCATCAACTGATAACCCTGTCTCCAAGGACCAGGGTGTCTCTACTGTGGTGGCTGCAGAGTGCTCATCTTCTAGAGGGCCGCAGATTCGGCATACAGGACTGGGTCCTGGTGACCACGGATGCCAGCCTTCGAGGCTGGGGCGCAGTCACACAGGGAAGAAATTTCCAGGGACTTTGGTCAAGTCAGGAGTCGTCCCTACACATAAATATTCTGGAACTGAGGGCCATTTACAATGCCCTAAGTCAGGCAAGGCCCCTGCTTCAAAACCAGCCGGTTCTGATCCAATCAGACAACATCACGGCAGTCGCCCATGTAAACCGACAGGGCGGCACAAGAAGCAGGATGGCGATGGCAGAAGCCACAAGGATTCTCCGATGGGCGGAAAATCACGTACTAGCACTGTCAGCAGTGTTCATTCCGGGAGTGGACAACTGGGAAGCAGACTTCCTCAGCAGACACGACCTACACCCGGGAGAGTGGGGACTTCATCCAGAAGTCTTCCTACTGTTGGTAAACCGTTGGGAAAGGCCACAGGTGGACATGATGGTGTCCCGCCTCAACAAAAAGCTAAAGAGATATTGCGCCAGGTCAAGGGACCCTCAGGCGATAGCTGTGGACGCGCTAGTGACACCGTGGGTGTACCAGTCGGTTTATGTGTTCCCTCCTCTGCCTCTCATACCAAAGGTACTGAGAATAATAAGAAGGCGAGGAGTAAGAACGATACTCGTGGTTCCGGATTGGCCAAGAAGAGCTTGGTACCCAGAACTTCAAGAAATGATATCAGAGGACCCATGGCCTCTACCGCTCAGACAGGATCTGCTACAGCAGGGGCCCTGTCTGTTCCAAGACTTACCGCGGCTGCGTTTGACGGCATGGCGGTTGAATTCCGGATCCTAAAGGAAAAGGGCATTCCGGAGGAAGTCATTCCTACGCTGATAAAAGCCAGGAAAGAAGTAACCGCAAACCATTATCACCGTATTTGGCGAAAATATGTTGCGTGGTGTGAGGCCAGGAAGGCCCCTACAGAGGAATTTCAGCTGGGTCGTTTTCTGCACTTCCTACAGTCGGGAGTGACTATGGGCCTAAAATTGGGTTCCATTAAGGTCCAGATTTCGGCTCTGTCAATTTTCTTCCAGAAAGAACTGGCTTCACTGCCCGAAGTTCAGACTTTTGTAAAGGGAGTGCTTCATATTCAGCCCCCTTTTGTGCCTCCTGTGGCACCTTGGGATCTCAATGTGGTGTTGAGTTTCCTAAAATCACATTGGTTTGAGCCACTTAAAACTGTGGATCTGAAATATCTCACGTGGAAAGTGGTCATGTTATTGGCCTTGGCTTCGGCCAGGCGTGTGTCAGAATTGGCGGCTTTGTCATGTAAAAGCCCTTATCTGATTTTCCATATGGATAGGGCAGAATTGAGGACTCGTCCCCAGTTTCTCCCTAAGGTGGTATCAGCTTTTCACTTGAACCAACCTATTGTAGTGCCTGCGGCTACTAGGGACTTGGAGGATTCCAAGTTACTGGATGTAGTCAGGGCCTTGAAAATTTATGTTTCCAGGACGGCTGGAGTCAGGAAAACTGACTCGCTTTTTATCCTGTATGCACCCAACAAAATAGGTGCTCCTGCTTCTAAGCAGACTATTGCTCGCTGGATTTGTAGCACAATTCAGCTGGCACATTC
This sequence comes from Pseudophryne corroboree, assembly GCF_028390025.1. Lineage (NCBI taxonomy): Eukaryota > Metazoa > Chordata > Amphibia > Anura > Myobatrachidae > Pseudophryne > Pseudophryne corroboree. The sequence continues at coordinate 282,478,368 of NC_086446.1, forward strand.
TGCGGCTGGATTGCCGCATCCTAAATCAGTGAAAGCCCAATCCACGTGGAAGGTGGGCTCATCTTGGGCGGCTGCTCGAGGGGTCTCGGCTTTACAACTTTGCCGAGCTGCAACTTGGTCAGGGGCAAGCACGTTTGCTAAATTCTACAAATTTGATACCCTGGCTGAGGAGGACCTTGAGTTCTCTCATTCGGTGCTGCAGAGTCATCCGCACTCTCCCGCCCGTTTGGGAGCTTTGGTATAATCCCCATGGTCCTTACGGAGTCCCCAGCATCCACTAGGACGTCAGAGAAAATAAGAATTTACTCACCGGTAATTCTATTTCTCGTAGTCCGTAGTGGATGCTGGGCGCCCATCCCAAGTGCGGATTGTCTGCAATACTTGTATATAGTTATTGCCTAACTAAAGGGTTATTGTTGAGCCATCTGTTGAGAGGCTCAGTTATATTTCATACTGTTAACTGGGTATAGTATCACGAGTTATACGGTGTGATTGGTGTGGCTGGTATGAGTCTTACCCGGGATTCAAAATCCTTCCTTATTGTGTCAGCTCTTCCGGGCACAGTATCCTAACTGAGGTCTGGAGGAGGGGCATAGAGGGAGGAGCCAGTGCACACCAGATAGTACCAAATCTTTCTTATAGAGTGCCCAGTCTCCTGCGGAGCCCGTCTATTCCCCCATGGTCCTTACGGAGTCCCCAGCATCCACTACGGACTACGAGAAATAGAATTACCGATGAGTAAATTCTTATTATTATGTTGTCTAGACCATTTCTGGGCATCACTTCAGAGAACCTTGTGCCTTATCTGATTTATTCTTTTAGAGGAGAGCCTTTTGAGTGGGCGATCAGCCTAATGAAAGCTGAAGATCCCATTCTTCAGGATTCCCCAGCATTCAGTGATGCAATTATTAAAAGATATGGTTCCAAAGAAATTGGTTTAGGTTCCTCTAAGTCACCCGTCTTGTCTGCTGAGAGTCCACCAAATACTGTAAACTCGGCACAAGAGTCCCAGCCCGTTGTTTTGACTGCAGGATGTGCTTTTCTGACTTCTTCTTCTTCTTCTAATAATAGTACTTTGCCAGAAAGTTCAGCTCCCAAGGGTAAGAAACCTGTCTCTGATTTGAACGCAGCCTTGCTGGGTGGTACCATCAGTTCAGACAATGTTTGGGGAATTACCTTGGTCAGATCTAAAGAGCTTTGTAAAAAGAAGAAGAAAGAGAAATAATTTTTGACTCTTGTCTTGATATAAAAAAAAAAAAGTTTTTTTTTTCCTTATCTTGTGTCCAGTGGCCACCGTCAGGGGGAGGGTACTGTTACAAGCTGTGGTTGCAGCTTGTTTCTGTTTTTGTGTCTGTTAGACCAGTGTGTCAGGTTTTATTTTGTATCCCTTGTTTTGGATAGTCTGTATTTTGGGGTCCTTTGACCCCTCCTCAAGGGGGGGTACTGTTATGAGCCACGGCTGTGGCTCATTCCCGTTTTGCATGTCAGTTAGGTATTTTATGTTTATAAGTTGTTTTCGCAGGCCAGGATTTCCCGTTGCTCTGTTTAAGAGTACTCTTGGTTGCTGCCGCTGGTGAGTCTGTGTAATTGCAGCTTGTTCCCATGTGTTCAGCCTCATCTGGCTGCTAATTGCATCTTGTCAGTTTGGAGTCATGCAACAGGGCAGCTGCATGAGATTATTAATTAGGCCTCTCTGTTATATGCTGGCTCAGTGCTATTCACAGACGCTGGTGATATTTCTAGGTTTCCAGTCTGCTTGAGTTCTGAGCTTGGTTCCTGCTAGTTCCTGAGCTCCTGTGTAGCAGTGTCAGTCCCTGTGTTGATTCCTGTGTCAGTCCCTGTGTCGATTCCTGTGTCTGATCCCGTGTCCTGCCGTTAGGCGTTCCTGTCCTGAGGTCCAGTGGATTTGCCTGTGCCTGGTCAAGTTTCTGGCTTCTTGGTGTCCACCGGTCTGTCGTTTGGGATTCTGCCTGTCATCCAGTTCTGAGAGTCTGTGTCAGCAGCATTGGGAGTTCCTGTCCATTTGCCAGTATTCGTACCGGTTCCGTGAGTAGCGGCTCTGCCGCGTCCGTCGGCCTAGGCCGCTGTATTCCATTATTATTTCTGTCACTGGTGTTTTGCAGAGGGTTCTGCTTATGCTGTCATCGCCGGTACACAAAAGTATTGTGTCGGCGTGTGGTCAGCATTTCCTTTGTTGTTCTTTTCCTTTGGCGGCAAGCCGCACATACATTTAGTTTTAGGCTAGTTAGTAGCCCCTGGCTTTAGTTGTTTCAGTAAGAGGGCCCCTTGTTATCACCCTGTCTCGGTACACTCTTCGTCTCTCATTAAGACCTGAGGGGGCATCGAAGTTGGACAGACGTAATCCGCCCTTCAAACGTGGCTGCCATGGGCTCAAGCAACCATAGTCTCGCAAGAGTGTACTGACAGCACGGGCGAGACAACGGAGATAGGGCGCCAGGGGCTATTCCCTTTCCATTCCCCTTTCCCAGCATTACGTCCTGGTGCTCTGGACTCGCTTCATAACATCTTCCTTGTTCTGAGCACCAGGAACCTAACAACATTACAGTAAATAAATAACAAACATAGAGTACAGGTAACAAAGAGCACCACAATTCTCAAAACATAATACAGCTTAGATGTAAGTAGCAAGTGAGTGATCAGCGCACTACTAGGAGCTGGTGGACACAGATAGAGATGAGCCTTTTTCAGCAGGAGAAAAAGTGGGTAAAGATGGTTGATGAGGAGAGGGCTGTGTGAGAAATATGTCAAGAAGAGGGATTTGACAACAAGAGGAAAGAGGGCCCTGCTCCGAGGAGCTAACAATTTAGTAGGAAGGGGCGACAGACAGATGACATGAGGTGCAAACAAGTGGGAGGTAGCCTGATGGCAGGATGTAAGCAAAGCAGAGATGGTCAAGGCATGAAGCAGAGGAGTTGGAGGAGCAGCCTCAGGACTAGTTTATGCATCGGAAAGGGATATGTTTTGATGAATAGGTGGGTTTTCAGTGCCTGTTTGAAGCTTTGCAGGGTTGGGGAGAATCTCCACTGAAGAGGTGCATTACGGGCACAATCTTGAACTTGAACATGGGAAGCAGTGACCAGGGTAGAGGGGAGGTGCCGGTCAATTGGCCGACCATAAGGGGCAGGAGGGAGACTGAAGGGAGAGGAGGTTGGAGATGTAGGGAGCAGTGGAATTAGAGATGGCCTATATTGTGAGGGTGAGGATTTTGAAGAGTATTCTGTATGGGAATGGGAGCCAGTGCATATTTTGTTAAAGGGGAGTGGCAGATGTGAAGCGGCAGGAGAGGAAGATAAGCCTAGCTGCAGAGTTGAGGACAGATTGGAGGGGAGCAAGATGGGAGCAAGTGAGACCACTGAGAACGTTGCAGTAGTCGAGCTGTGTGATGACCCGTGAGTGAATTATAAATTTAGTTGCACTCTGGGAGAGAAATGGCCTGATGCGAGCATTGTTGCGTTGCTGGAACTGACAGGATTGCACCAGAGCTTGCATATGTGGTGCAAAGGTGAGGGAGGAGTCAAGAGTGACGCCCAAGCAGAGGAGTTGGTGTTGTCAACAGTGATAGATATTGGTAGGGGGTGTTACTCTGGCTGGGGGAAAGATAATGAGTCCAGTTTTGTCCATGTTGATCCTCAGAGAATGCTCATCCATCCAGGAGGAGATGGCGGAGAGGCAGCTGGAAACCTGAGAGAGGACAGAGGGGGACAGATCAGGAGAGGAAAGGTAGAGTTGTGTGTCATAAGCATAAAGGTGGTATTTAAGGCCAAAGGAGTTAATGAGCGCAAACAGGGAAGAGGTGTACAGGGAGAATAGAAGCTGGCTGAGGACAGAACCCTGAGGGACACCAACAGGAAGGATGAAAGGGTGTGAGGTAGTGCTGGAGGCAGACAGAGAGAAGGAGCGGTTAATGAGGGAAGAGGTAAACCAGTCAAGGACAGTGCTAGAGAGGCCAATGTTTTGGAGAGTGTGGAGCAGGAGAGGATGATCCACAGTGTCAAAGGCAGCAGAGAGGTCCAGAAGGATAAGCAGAGAGAAGTGGCCCCTGGATTTGGCCGAAAGCAGGTCATTGGTGTCTGTCACCAAGGCAGTTTCAGTGGAGTGGAGTGGGCGAAAGCCAGATTGTAATGGATTAAGGATAGAGTTAGAGTCGTAACTTGTGAGATGGCTGTAAACCAGTCGTTCAAGTAGTTTAGAGGTGAATGGGAGAAGAGAGATGGGGCGGTAGCTAGTGGGTGATGAAGGGTCAAGGATGGGGTTTTTTGAGAATAGGTGAGACCAGAGCATGTTTGAATGGTGAGGGAAAGATGCCGGTAGAGAGTAAAAGGTTGAAAAGGTGAGCAAGGTGGGAACAGGCAGTGGGAGAGAGGGAGCTGAGAAGACGGGAGGAGAGGGGGTCCAGGGGGCAAGTTGAGGGGGGGAAGATAAGATGAGAGAGTGGACTTCCTTGTCTGTAGTGGAACGGAAGGAGGACAGGGTGGGATGGATGGAGGGGAAGGTAGATGGGGCAGGGGACAGCAGAGGAGTGACGGGAAGATATATTGTGTCGGATTTCCTCAATTTTGGAGATGTAGAAGAAGGCAAAGTCAGTGGCAGTGAGGGAGGATGGGAGGGGAAGACAAGGGGGGCAAAGGAGAGTATTGAAAGTTTCAAAGAGAAGGCGTGGACTGGAGGACTGAGAAGAGATGAGTACTTGGAAAAATAATTGCTTGACAAGGGTAAGAGCAGAGCTGTAGGAGGAGAGAATAAACTTGAAATGGAGGAAGTCCGCCAGAGATTGAGATTTCCTCCAGAAGCGTTCAGCAGAGTGTGAACATTTTTGTAAGAATCGTGTTACTTTGGTGTGTCAGGGTTGGGGTTTAGAGCGGCGGAGGGGGACAAAGGAGAGGGGTGCCACAGAGTCAAGATCAGAGGTTATGGAAGAGTTATAGAAGGAGGCTGCTTGGTTGGGACAGGTCGTAGTGGAAAAAAGAGAGAGGAAAGTCTCGAGGGTTGACAAGATAGCGGGGTTGAGAGACCCAAGATTGCTTCTGGTGATGGTGGGTCTGGACGTAGAGAGGGGAAGTTGAGAGGGTGAAAGAAAGCAGATGGTGGTCAGAGAGAGGGAAGGAAGAGTTAGTGAAATCAGAGAGATCAGATTGGTGGGTGAAGACAAGTTCAGGGGAGTGGCTGAGATTGTGAGTAGAGGTGGAGGTCCATTGAGAAAGTCCAAAGGAGGAGGAAAGGGTAAGAAGATTAATGGAAGATGCATTATTGATTTCAATTGGGAAGTTAAAGTCACCAAGGATGATAGAGGGGAGGTCGGAGAGAAAGTGGGGAATCCAGGCAGCAAATTTGTCAAGGAAATGTGAACAGCGGCCCGGGGGGCGGTAGATCACTGCCACAAGGTGAATGGGGTAGAAGAGGTGGATAGTGTGGACCTCAAAGGTGGAGGTGAGGGAGGGCTCTGGTGGGATGACACAAAAAGGTGCAGTTTGGTCATCAGGAGTGGGTGAAGGAGAGGCCTCCATAGGAGAGGGCAGCAGGGGAAGTGGTGTCAGATGAAGAGAGCCAGGTTTCAGTGATGGCGAGAAGGTTAAAAGAGTGGGAGATGAAGAGGTTGTGGATATTTGGCAGCTTGTTGCAGATTGATCTAGCATTCCAGAGTGCACAGGAGAAAGGAAGGGATGGGGCAGGGGAGATGGGGATCAGGTTGGCTGGGTTGTGAATGCCTGTGGGTTGTCTGGAAATTGGGGGTGTGGGGGTGTTACCTAGCAGTGAGGATTGGTATGGGACAGGATCGAGGAGCCATTATTCCAGTACAATAGTGTTGTTCAGAGGAATAATATAGAATGGAGTGGTGTAATATAGAATGGACAATGAGAAGGGGGTGTAGTAAAAGCAAACACAGTGTAAACAGGAATTTTTGGGAAATAATGGAAGGAACAAAAGGCTGAGATTGTTACACAGTGAATGTAGATAGTGTAACTGAGGAGCAGAAAGCAACGTGTGAGAGCAGTAGGGCTGTTAGTTAAGCAGACAGGGATTTCAGTGCCCAGGCTGTGCATCTGCAGGCATTGGTGGTAGTGGATTAGGTAACTCACTGTAGTATGTTGATTGCAGTCCTTGTTGTGGAGGTGGGGAAGATAGTATGCTGTCCTTCTGTTTTTCTCCTGTTTATCTCCGGTATATCTCCACTGTTCATATTAATATTATCCTCATACTTCACAGCTAAGTGACTTCACAGCCAGAGGCTTTACAGCCTAACATGTACTGATTAAATAGAAATACACACATGGATACAGGCCTGATTGGTAGCAGCACCTACCCTCTGAAACTCCACCCAAAACAAAAGGTTTACCCTAGGTGTGAACATCAACAGACCAGTACACCCCCACTAATACACAGTGATTTCTTACTTTAGTACAGGCCAGGAATAGCTCATCAAAAAGAATAGTCCCAGTTACCTAAGTAATATCATATAGGCATGTAAAAGTTGCAGGAGTGAAAGTCCAGCTTTTCTACAGTTTCAAGTCTGAGTTAGACCCTTATAGTGTTGTTTTTGGAAGATGATAATCAGCTCCTAACTGTCATTTTTCAAACACAGCCTGTAGCATGGCAGTTAGGAGCTGATTAGATGGTAGTTTATCTCTCTCCACTTTAAAGCATACATAGTGACACAAATATAATATCTGAAAACCACTGTTTCAGGTTTGGACAACTAGTGGCACTCCACCTGCTCTTATGCAAATTGATGTACCGGCATGCAGGGACTTGTTGTACCGCAAAGGCATTATCTAATGTTTTTATAATTATATGAGTGAAAGATATGAAAGTTGTTTTTTTTAAATATATTTTGATAACAATAACGTCTAGCATCACATGTGGTTTCAGAGACATATGCATAGTAATTTATGATTACATCTGCATCTCTCCAGGGTTATGAAGTAATGTACTGTATGAGTCTTATGGCTGATACGTCTTAGAATTTATCAGTGAAAACTGTCAGCAAGCTGTAAAAGAATGCCCATTACTACATAAATTGGTCCTTGTCTGCCATAAATGTATGTAATGATAGCTACTTACCCGCAGCAAAATTGTTATTTCTCTATCGTCCTAGTGGATGCTGGGGTTCCTGAAAGGACCATGGGGAATAGCGGCTCCGCAGGAGACAGGGCACAAAAAGTAAAGCTTTAGGATCAGGTGGTGTGCACTGGCTCCTCCCCCTATGACCCTCCTCCAAGCCAGTTAGATTTTGTGCCCGGCCGAGAAGGGTGCAATCTAGGTGGCTCTCCTAAAGAGCTGCTTAGGAAAGTTTAGCTTAGGTTTTTTATTTTACAGTGAGTCCTGCTGGCAACAGGATCACTGCAACGAGGGACTTAGGGGAGAAGAAGTGAACTCACCTGCGTGCAGGATGGATTGGCTTCTTGGCTACTGGACATCAGCTCCAGAGGGACGATCACAGGTACAGCCTGGATGGTCACCGGAGCCTTGCCGCCGGCCCCCTTGCAGATGCTGAAGTAAGAAGAGGTCCAGAATCGGCGGCAGAAGACTCCTCAGTCTTCTAAAGGTAGCGCACAGCACTGCAGCTGTGCGCCATTTTCCTCTCAGCACACTTCACACGGCAGTCACTGAGGGTGCAGGGCGCTGGGAGGGGGGCGCCCTGGGAGGCAAATGAATACCTATTTTGGCTAAAAATACCTCACATATAGCCTCCGGAGGCTATATGGAGATATTTAACCCCTGCCAGAATCCGTTAAGAGCGGGAGACGAGGCCGCCCGAAAAAGGGGCGGGGCCTATCTCCTCAGCACACAGCGCCATTTTCCCTCACAGAAAGGCTGGAGGGAAGGCTCCCAGGCTCTCCCCTGCACTGCACTACAGAAACAGGGTTAAAACAGAGAGGGGGGGCACTAATTTGGCGATATGCTTATATATATATTAAGATGCTATAAGGGAAAACACTTATATAAGGTTGTCCCTATATAATTATAGCGTTTTTGGTGTGTGCTGGCAAACTCTCCCTCTGTCTCTCCAAAGGGCTAGTGGGTCCTGTCCTCTATCAGAGCATTCCCTGTGTGTGTGCTGTGTGTCGGTACGTGTGTGTCGACAGGTAGGAGGACGATGTTGGTGAGGAGGCGGAGCAATTGCCTGTAATGGTGATGTCACTCTCTAGGGAGTCGACACCGGAATGGATGGCTTATTTAGGAAATTACGTGATAATGTCAACACGCTGCAAGGTCGGTTGACGACATGAGACGGCCGACAAACAATTAGTACGGTCCAGACGTCTCAAAAACACCGTCAAGGGTTTTTAAAACGCCCGTTTACTTTAGTCGGTCGACACAGACACAGACAGGGACACTGAATCCAGTGTCGACGGTGAATAAACAAACGTATTCCTTATTAGGGCCACACGTTAAAGGCAATGAAGGAGGTGTTACGTATTTCTGATACTACAAGTACCACAAAAGAGGGTATTATGTGGGATGTGAAAAAACTACCATAGTTTTTCCTGAATCAGATAAATTAAATAAAGTGTGTGATGATGCGTGGGTTCCCCCCGATAGAAAATTATGGGCGGTATACCCTTTCCCGCCAGAAGTTAGGGCGCGTTGGGAAACACCCCTTAAGGTGGATAAGGCGCTCACACGCTTATCAAAACAAGTGGCGGTACCGTCTATAGATAGGGCCGTCCTCAAGGACCAGCTGACAAGGCTGGAAAATATCATAAAAAGTATATACACACATACTGGTGTTATACTGCGGCCAGCGATCGCCTCAGCCTGGATGTGCAGAGCTAGGGTGGCTTGGTCGGATTCCCTGACTAAAAATATTGATACCCTTGACAGGGACAGTATTTTATTGACTATAGAGCATTTCTATATATGCGAGATGCACAGAGGGATATTTGCACTCTGGCATCATGAATAAACGCGATGTCCATAACTGCCAGAAGATGTTATGGACACGACAGTGGTCAGGTGATGCAGATTCCAAACGGCACAGTATGGCCGTATAAAGGAAGAGGACTTGTTTGGGGTCGGTCCATCGGACCTGGTGGTCACGGCAACTGCTGGAAAATCCACCGTTTTTTACCCTAAGTCACATCTCTGCAGAAAAAGACACCGTCTTTTCAGCCTCAGTCCTCTCGTCCCTATAAGATCATATCTGCCCAGGGATAGAGGAAAGGGAAGAAGACTGCAACAGGCAGCCTATTCCCAGGAACAGAAGCGTTCCACCGCGTCTGACAAGTTCTCAGCATGGCGCTGAGACCGTACAGGACCCCTGGATCCTACATGTAGTATCCCGGGGGTACAGATGGGAATGTCGAGACGTTTCCCCTTCGCAGGCTCCTGAAGTCTGCTTTACCAAGTCTCCCTCCGACAAGGAGGTAGTATGGGAAAAAATTCACAAGCTGTGTTCCCAGCAGGTGACAATTAAATTACCCCTCCTACTACAGAAAAGGGGTATTATTCCACACTATATTGTGGTACTGAAGCCAGAAGGCTAGGTGAGACTTATTCTAAAAAAAAAAAAAAAAAAAATTTTTTTTGAACACTTACAAAGGTTCAAATTAAGATGAAGTCACTCAGAGCAGTGATAACGAACCAGGAAGAAGGGGACTATATAGTGTCCCGGGACATCAGGGATGCTTACCTCTATGTCCCAAATTTGCCCTTCTCACTAAGGGTACCTCAGGTTCGTGGTGCAGAACTGTCACTATCAGTTTCAGACGCTGCCGTTTGGATTGTCCACGGCACCCCGGGGTCTTTACCAAGGTAATGGCCGAATTGATGATTCTTCTTCGAAGAAAAGGCGTCTTAATTATCCCTTACTTGGACGATCTCCTGATAGGGGCATAGTCCAGGGAACAGTTGGAGGTCGGAGTAGCACTATCTCGGATACTGCTACAATCAGCACGGGTGGATTCTAAATATTCCAAAATCGCAGCTGATCCCGACGACACGTCTGCTGTACCTAGGGATGATTCTGGACACAGTCCAGAAAAAGGTGTTTCTCCCGGAAGAGAAAGCCAGGGAGTTATCCGAGCAAGTCAGGAACCTCCTAAAAACAGTGCATCATTGCACAAGGGTCCTGGTAAAAATGGTGGCTTCCTACGAAGCAATTCCATTCGGCAGATTTCACGTAAGAACTTTTCAGTGGGATCTGCTGGACAAATGGTCCGGATCGCATCTTCAGATGCATCAGCGGATAACCCAATATCCAAGGACAAGGGTGTCTCTCCTGTGGTGGTTATAGAGTGCTCATCTTCTAGAGGGCCGCAGATTCGGCATTCAGGATTGGATGCTGGTAACCACGGAGCCCAGCCTGAGAGGCTGGGGAGCAGTCACACAAGGGAAAAATTTCCAGGGAGTGTGATCAAGTATGGAGACTTTTCTCCACATAAATATACTGGAGCTAAGGGTAAATTTATAATGCTCTAAGCTTAGCAAGACCTCTGCTTCAAGGTCAGCCGGTATTGATCCAGTGGGAAAAACATCACGGCAGTCGCCCACGTAAACAGACAGGGCGACACAAGAAGCAGGAGGGCAATGGCAGAAACTGCAAGGACTTTTCGCTGGGCGGAAAATCATGTGATAACACTGTCAGCAGTTTTTCATCCCGGGAATGGAAACTGGGAAGCAGACTTCCTCAGCACGACCTCCACCCGGGAGAGTGGAAACTTCATTGAGAAGTTTTTTCCACATGATTGTAAACCGTTGGGAAATACCAAAGGTGGACATGATGGCGTCCCGTCTGAACAAAAAACGGGACAGGTATTGCGCCAGGTCAAGGGACCCTCAGGCAATAGATGTGGACGTTCTGGTAACACCGTGGGTGTACCAGTCGGTGTATGTGTTCCCTCCTCTGCTTCTCATACCTAAGGTGCTGAGAATTATAAGACGTAGAGGAGTAAGAACTATACTCATGGCTCCGGATTGGCCAAGAAGGACTTGGTACCCGGAACTTCAAGAGATGCTTACAGAGGTCTTATGGCCTCTGCCGCTAAGAAGGGACTTGCTTCAGCAAGTACCATGTCTGTTCCAAGACTTACCGCAGCTGCGTTTGTCGGCATGGCGATGGAAAGCCGGATCCTAAGGGAAAAAAGGCATTCCGGAAGAGGTCATTCCTACCCTGGTCAAAGCCAGAAAGGAGGTGACCGCACAACATTATCACCACGTGTGGCGAAAATTTGTTGCGTGGTGTGAGGCCAGGAAGGCCCCACAAAGAAATTTCAACTCGGTCGTTTCCTGCATTTCCTGCAAACAGGAGTGTCTATGGGCCTCAAATTGGGGTCCATTAAGGTTCAAATTCGGCCCTGTAAATTTTCTTCCAGAAAGAATTGGCTTCAGTTCCTGAAGTCCAGAAGTTTGTCAAGGGAGTATTGCATATACAAACCCCTTTTTTGTGCCTCCAGTGGCACTGTGGGATCTCAACGTAGTTCTGGGATTTCTCAAATCACATTGGTTTAAAACCAGTCAAATATGTGGATTTGCAGCTTCTCACATAAAAAGTGACCATGCTCTTGGCCCTGGCCTGGACCAGGCGAGTGTCAAATTGGTGGTTTTTTCTCAAAAAAGCCCATATCTGTTTGTCCATTCGGACAGGGCAGAGCTGCGGACTCGTCCCCAGTTCTCTCCCTAAGGTGGTGTCAGTGTTTCACCTGAACCAGCTTATTGTGGTGCCTTGCACCTACTAGGGACTTGGAGGACTCCAAGTTGCTAGAAGTTGTCAGGGCCCTGACAAATATATTCCAGGACAGCTGGAGTCAGAAAATCTGACTCGCTGTTTATACTGTATGCACCCAACAAGTTGGGTGCGCCTGCTTCTAAGCAGTCGATTGCTCGTTGGATTTGTAACACAATTCAACTTGCACATTCTGAGGCAGGCCTGCCACAGTCTAAATCGGTTAAGGCCCATTCCACAAGGAAGGTGGGCTCATCTTGGGCGGCTGCCCGAGAGGTCTCGGCATTACAACTCTGCCGAGCAGCTACGTGGTCAGGGGAGAACACGTTTGTAAAATTCTACAAATTTGATATCCTGGCAAAAGAGGACCTGGAGTTCTCTCATTCGGTGCTGCAGAGTCATCCGCACTCTCCCGCCCGTTTGGGAGCTTTGGTATAATCCCCATGGTCCTTTCAGGAACCCCAGCATCCACTAGGACGATAGAGAAAATAAGAATTTACTTACCGATAATTCTATTTCTCGGAGTCCGTAGTGGATGCTGGGCGCCCATCCCAAGTGCGGATTATCTGCAATACTTGTACATAGTTACAAAAATCGGGTTATTATTGTTGTGAGCCATCTTTTCAGAGGCTCCGCTGTTATCATACTGTTAACTGGGTTTAGATCACAAGTTGTACGGTGTGATTGGTGTGGCTGGTATGAGTCTTACCCGGGATTCAAAATTCCTCCCTTATTGTGTACGCTCGTCCGGGCACAGTACCTAACTGGCTTGGAGGAGGGTCATAGGGGGAGGAGCCAGTGCACACCACCTGATCCTAAAGCTTTACTTTTTGTGCCCTGTCTCCTGCGGAGCCGCTATTCCCCATGGTCCTTTCAGGAACCCCAGCATCCACTACGGACTCCGAGAAATAGAATTATCGGTAAGTAAATTCTTATTTTTTTCTGCCTCTTCAAATGAGTTGCAATAACTTTTAGCAGAGCCCCAGTGCATAACCCTGCCCATATGTAACCATTTTCTGTAAACAAAAGCACATATTAAACATATTTACAAACAGGAGGCAACATATCAAAAGATATGTTATATACAGTGTACAGTTTTGTTTATTTATTTATTAACAGTTTCTTACACAGCGCAGCAAATTCCATTGCGCTTTACAATTGGAAATAACAATGATATAACAAAACAATGATATAACAAAACTGGGTAATAACAAACTGTCATAGAGGTAGGAAGGCCCTGCTCGCAAGCTTGGATGGATAGGCATGGATACACAAGGATAGGTGCTATCTATTGCATAGTTGTCCACCAGATTGCAAAGGTTCTTGGTGGGCTGTATGATATGGTCATACAGCAATGATGTACCGGGGTCGAGAGGAAGGATGAGAAGACATGTGAGGATATGTGTGGACTGTGCAGAGTGGATGCGATTTGATAGGAAGGTTTATGAAAGTTATGTGGGCGGTTCTGGAATTTGATACGCTTGCCTGAAGAGGTGAGTTTTCAGGGAACGCTTGAAGTTTTGGAGACTAGAGGAGAGTCTTTTTGTACGTGGTAGGGCATTCCACAGAGTGGGTGCAGCCAGAAGAAAGTCCTGCAATCGTGAGTGGGAGCGAGTAATGAGTGTGGATGAGAGACGCAGATCTTGTGAAGAGCGAAGAGGTCGGGTTGGGAGATATTTTGAGACAGTTAGCAATGCTGCCTCTTCCTACTGTAAAGGGCAAACTTTTGCCCCGCCACAATTTTGGATTCAAATCAATGCATTTACTAGCAAAATCATCAGCATTTTTTAAAGTGTTCTGTACAGTAGGTGGGACTAAATCTACTGTAGGTAGGTCTAATACAAATGTAGACAGGGATAAAATACATTTCCCCAAGCAATGTAAAAGAAAGAAACACATTATAGGCTGGATGTAATGATGCCTGAGATCGCCAGAGTTGTGAGATGCCGGCCAGTTTTTTTAAGGGACAACCGCTTACAGGGCATGTTTTTGCCTCAATGGTGTAACTGTACTCACAGCGTAGAGCATGCTAGTAACATACAGTGCAGAGAGCATCCTAATGACCAATATACAATACACACAGCACTCAAAGCCATAACTAGACATCTTGGTGCCCTGTGCTAGAGAGAGAATTGGTGCTCGGATGCCCCTTCCCATATATATATATATATATATATATATATATATATATCATATTTTTGAAAGCCAGTGTAGGGACTGACCAAAAGGGAAGGCCCTGAAGGGGTGGTCAGCTTAACAAACTATTGCAATATTTTGGAACCAGCATTCCCTGAATTCAGATGAATTACAGTGTGATGTGTTAATATTAGGTGAGTGCTGAATTGGTTTGATTTTCTTTATTTAAATGGTGTGGTCACAAATACCACTGAAACCGCAGATGTATAAGTGCTGTGGATTCTAGCCTATTGTATATATTGGCCCTCATTCCGAGTTGATCGGTCGCAAGGCGAATTTAGCAGAGTTACACACGCTAAGCCGCCGCCTACTGGGAGTGAATCTTAGCTTCTTAAAATTGCGACCGATGTATTCGCAATATTGCGATTACTAACTACTTAGCAGTTTCAGAGTAGCTCCAGACTTACTCTGCCTGTGCGATCAGTTCAGTGCTTGTCGTTCCTGGTTGACGTCACAAACACACCCAGCGTTCGCCCAGGCACTCCCACCGTTTCTCCGGCCACTCCTGCGTTTTTTCCGGAAACGGTAGCGTTTTCAGCCACACGCCCCTGAAACGCCGTGTTTCCGCCCAGTAACACCCATTTCCTGTCAATCACATTACGATCGCCGGAGCGAAGAAAAAGCCGTGAGTAAAAATACTTTCTTCATAGTAAAGTTACTTGGCGCAGTCGCAGTGCGAACTTTGCGCATGCGTACTAAGCGGATTTTCACTGCGATGCGATGAAAAAGAACGAGCGAACAACTCGGAATGAGGGCCATTATACACACACATTTATAGAACACTACAAGAAAAAGGATATGGACACAAATCCTCTTTATACCACATCAATGCACTTAACATGCTTTCTGTTATTCAGTTACAACATCCTTTATTAAATAACACATTTCAATATACTGCCATACCCAGTATTCAAACCTATAATATGTTGCATTCCAGTCAATCACCCTACTAATTGATCTATTTGATCCTGCATAAAAGCTATGAGAACAATATGAAGCTACCGGTACTTTGTATAAAAAAAAAAAATCATTGCTATTGAGCAGATCTATATAGTTAGAATTCTCCAGCTTCAAATTCTCTCGGCTTCTATGCAAGAGCCGACAGCTCCAAGAATTGATATTTGTTAAAAACTTTCTAGCTAATTCTAAAACAAAAAACTAAACTGAGATTGTGTGGTTCTGGTAAAACAGCATTATTTACAGCTTCACATGGGAGCAATTTTTAATTTACGGTGTTAGCCATTTATAACCGAGGTTTTATAAGATTTTCTTGTAGATATTAGTAATTTTACCTCCTGATATCAGCACGCAAAAGATTTAATTTTGGCATAATACGCAAAAGGGCCACGTAAAGTTGTCCATGAAAAAAACATTCTCCACTTAGGTCAACTCCAGTCATGTTAAGTGTCTGTCCCTGTGCTTTATTTATTGTAATGCCAAAGCAGACTCTTAGCGGGAATTGGACTTGTTCGAAATTAAATGGCAAATCTGATGGAGTCATTGGGATTCTTGGTATTAAAACCTTTTCTCCAGTGCCACAGCCATTTAAAATAGTAGCTTCAATCAAAAAAAATTAAAATTTTTATTTGCATAACTTTGGTGGGTTTATGTTGCGTAATAATATAATAGGAGCCCCCACTTTATTTATTTATTTATTCACAGTTTCATATATAGCGCAGCAAATTCCATTGCACTTTACAATTTGAAACAACAGTGATAAAACAAAACCGGGTAACAACAGTCTTAGAGGTAGGAAGGCCCTGCTTGCAAGCTTACAACCTATAGGAAAATAGGCATTAATACACAGGGATAGGTGGTATCTATTGCATATGGTCCACCAGATTACAAAGGCTCATGGTGGGCTGTATGATATGGTCACACAACAATGGCCACTTTCAAAATCAGTTTGTGTGGTGGCATGTAAAGAATTTAGAAATTTTGTTGGGTAATGAACGGCTTCTTCATTATCCACTACTGTGTCTACTGAGTAATAAATTTGAGTCCGGGCATTGAATTTGGAGTCGTTAACTTTTCCAACATGTTCATTTGGGGCATGGGTCATTAGGTCGAAAAGACTTAGGTCGACAGTCATTAGGTCGACCACTATTGGTCAACATGGTCATTAGATCAACATGTACTAGCTCAACATGGGAAAAGGTCGACATGAGTTTTTTAAACTTTTTTGTGTCATTTTCTTCGCAAAGTGACGGGGAACCCCAATTAGTGCACCATGTCCCCTTGCATGGCTCGCTTCGCAGGTTAATATTCCCAATTGTGGTCCACATGGATCGTAAAGTAAGAAAAAGTAAAAAAAATGAAAAAAAGTGTAAAAGTCATGTCGACCTTTTTCCATGTCGACCTAGTACTGTACATGTCAACCCAATGACCATGTTGACCTAGTGACCATGTCGACCTAATGCATGTTGACCAATAGTGGTTGACCTACTGATTGTCGACCTAAGTCTTGTTGACCTAATGACCGTAAGCCTTAATTTTTTTGCGATAGTATTGCGCTTTCTTTAAACCACGAAAGCAACTTGTTTGAAAGGTCATGAATTTCAGGATAAACATTACCAATCAATACTTGAATGTTGCTCACTAAAACACATAAATCATGACTGAGTTAAGTTTTCCTTCATTAATCGATAATTCTCCATTCCTGACTTTAAGTAATATATCAGCAAAAAGAGTATTCTCTTCTGAAGATAAGACTACTCTCATGTTAGCAGTCACCTCCTCAGCTCTCATCCCTCTTGTCACAACAGATAAGATATGATGAAAATCTCCGGAGAACAAAACAGTGCAGCCACCATACAGTAGGTATGTCATACATGGTCCTGTCTAGGGCTTCCACCAAAGTTTTGTGCAACATTGTAGCTTCATCATAAACTATTAATGAACAATTTTGGATTAATTTGGCGGTGTTACTTTGTCTTGAAATATTACATATGTTTGTTTGTTGTTTTTTTTAAACACGTTTTATTATGATTTTCGACATGAAACGGTACAAACAGTTCTTAAGTGTGTTACATACTGCTAGTATTCAGAAACAAGGCTGTTAAAAATTCGGGCAATAAATGTACTGAAACATTTCACCTTGAGTGTATTTTCTTCTTAGACATTGATAAACTTTAACCTGACAAACATGACAAGACTGACACAAAATGGGAAAGGTGTAGAGGTGTTGAAGTAAGTATAAATGTGAAAGTAGTATGGATGGGGGGGGGGGGGAGTGAGTGGGGGGAGGGGGAGAGGACAGCTTATAGGGTAAAGAAGAGATACCTGAGGAATACATGTAAGGCTTGCGCCTGATGTTACAGTGAGGATAGTGGGAGGTGATTTCTGTTAACCTCCAAAGCATATATATAAACCATTATGACCTGTATGAGGGAGGGTAAGGCGAGCGGTGTACTTTACATATTGAATAACAAACATCAATATTAATATATATAGAATTACACAGGGGGTGTTAATAGCATTCGAGCTCTCGCCCATTGTTGAGATCCAAGAAATGAAGATATGATGGATTTGCTTTCATCTCCCATTGAATTTATGTATAAGTCCCATTTTTTGTAAATATTAGTAGAAGGGAGAGCTTCTGTGAGTAGGACAGATCTCATATCAAAGTATAGTAGGTATAAAAGGCGTGATTTAAGTTCATGTATGGAGGGTGCCGTTTTCTTGATCCAATGGATTAATATCAGCTTTTTAGCCAAAGTTAGAACCGTGACCACAAAAGGGATGTAACGTGAGATGCCAGCACCAAAGGACCATTCTCTGAAGTCCAACAGTAGACAAGCCTCCGGTGAGGGAGTCAGGGAAAGTCCTAGAGTAGCATTGAGAAAGCATATTGTTTTCATCCAGAATCTGCGTATCTTGGAGCAGTCCCAAAAGCAGTGTAGTAGTTTTGCATTAGACATGTTACATTTAACACATTTCCCCGTTTCCTCAGATAGCATATATTTTCTCTGGGCTGGGGAGATATAAGCTCTATGCAGAAGGCGTAAATGGGTTTCTTGCAAATAGGCGGATTGGAGATATTTAGTGCATCTGCAATAGTTTTGAAGCAATACTCCTTCTGACCCACGTAGCCTTGGCAAATCCGCAACCCAACCTGAGAAAACTTTTTGTGGGTGTAGCGGAGTCTTAGCTTCAGATTCCATGAGATGGGGGTAAAGGTGTTTTATTCTATAGTGACTCAAGGGTCTGGTGCGTAGTATTCTAAGCAGTAAATGGGAGTCGTTGAGCAGAGGGAAGACAATTGGGAGGGACTGTATGTAATGTCTAATCTGGAGATATAGGTAGAACAGAGTGTTAGGTAGACAGTATTGTTGTTGTAGTTCTGCAAAAGAGAGGATATTGCCTCCCGGGTCAAAGACTTTGTTCACCAGAGCTATCCCTTTATGTTTCCAAACCTGAAAGGAAGGGTTGTGAAGGGAGGGAGGAAAGTTTGGGTTCCCCCAAAGGGGGAGGTAAGGGGAGAATCTGTAATCCCTATGCAGTTTTTTATGAAGTTTTACCCATGAAGTGTAAGTGTCTTGAAATATCACATGAGTGCATATATTTTTCGGTATCTCGCTAGATTTGAGGTGAAGTAGCGCTGAAGGGGAATAGGGGTGGAATAAGGCCTTATCCAACCTAACATCTGTAAATGTGGAAGTATCTAGAAGCCAGTCGCTGGCGTAACGAAAGAATACTGCTAAAGTGTAAGCCGCAAAATCTGGGATGCTAAGTCCCCCTTGGTGTTTAGGTAACATGAGTTTAGAGAGAGCAATTCTAGGTCTCTTGCCGTTCCATAAAAAATTGGAGACAGAGGCGTTAATCGTAAGTATGTCCCTGTTTCTCAGAGCAATGGGAAGCATTTGAATTGCGTAAAATAACTTAGGAAAAATAACAGTCTTGACCGCAGCAGCCCTACCCATCAGCGAGAGAGGGAGAGAGTTCCAGGAGTTCATTAACGTAGCGATTTTGCTTACTAGGGGGGAGAAGTTTGCTTGGTATAATTTATCTATCTTATTAGAGATAAAAATTCCCAAGTATTTCAATTGGGTGGAATTAATCTTAAATTCAGAGAATACCGGGGAAGAGGAGAGATCAAGGGAGTAAGAGCCTAAGGGCATTATTTCTGATTTTTCGACATTTACCCTGTAACCCGAAATATTACCAAATTTCGTAATTATGGACATGATTACCGGAATGGAGTGTAGAGGATCAGAAATGAAGAGGAGCATGTCATCTGCGAACAGAGACACTTTTAGCTCATAATCGGAGATGCGAATACCTCTAAAGCCCGTGGATTCTCGTAACAGGATAGCCAGGGGTTCTATAGCTATTGCAAAGAGGAGAGGAGACAGGGGGCAACCCTGTCTCGTGCCTCTATGCAAGGTGAACCAGTCAGAGAATTGGCCATTACACATGATTTGGGAAATAGGGTTTGTGTATAACATCTTAATATAGGAGATGTACATAGGGGGAATTCCAAAACGTCCCATTGTGCAAAATAAATGAGGCCAAAGAACAAGGTCGAAGGCCTTCTCTGCGTCTAATGACATAATTACTCCCGGAGGGGCAGTGCCTGAAGAAAGTTGAAGATGTTGTACTGCTGATACCACTTTTCTGACATTAAGGACCGACTGCCTGCCTGCTATAAATCCGGTTTGGTCAGGGTGAATAATTTGGGGTAAAACTTTTTTGAGTCTGTCAGCCAAAATTTTGGCTAATATCTTGTAATCTGAATCAAGTAAGGATATGGGTCTATATGAAGTAGGTAGGCATAGATCTCTGTTTGGCTTAGGCAAAATTCGGATATACGCTGCATTGAAGTATAAAGGTACAGACCCGGATTTTAGCATGTGGTTAAAAGCAGAAACTAGCGAATCCAGAATGTCAGAATGCATCAGTTTGTAAAAGCTCCCGCCAAATCCATCCGGACCGGGGGCTTTTGATGTCTGCATATACTTAATAACAGCAGAAACCTCTTCATGTGTGACAGGTATTGCCAATTTGGATTTCGCGTCATTAGTAAGTTGGGGAAAAGGTATATCATGCCAAGGGGGTGTCTCTGAGGAGAATTGGTATAGGGTATTTGATTCCTCTCTAATCGGGGAGGAATAAAGGGAGGAGTAGAAGTCTTTCATGAGATCCGCTATCTGTTTATTGGTGGATGTGTAGGACCCGTCCGGATAGCGTAAGGGATGGACTGCTGCGGAAGATCTTGCACCCTTCAAGATATTTGTAAGCAATTTTCCAGTCTTATTCCCAAATCTATGATATTTAAAATTAACACTGTAAAAATATTTATTACCTTGTCTAGTGAGATATTCGTCAAAGTGCGTTTTGGCTATATCATATTTCAGCTTGTTATCTGTAGTGTGTGATCTACTTAGATCTACATAGGCCGCAGACAAGTTCTGTTGAAGGTGGAGATAAGAAGCAGTATAGGACTTATTAAGTTTAGCCACGTAGGAAATAATATCACCTCTTAAAACTGCTTTAGCTGTTTGCCAGAAAAGGGGAGGGTCTAGAGTAGCTTGTGTTTCATTATTGCTCAAGAATTTTCTCCAGCTGTCAGCCAGCATTTCTCTAAAATCAGGGGAGGCTTGGAGGTGAGAGGGAAAGCGCCAGGAGAAACGAGACGACCTCTCCGAAGAGATGTGCAACTCAAACCTCAATAGGGAATGATCAGAAACCGAAATCGGTTCTATATGGACTGAGGAAGCTCTAGTGAACAGGGTCTGTGAGATTAGCAAGTAATCTATTCTAGACAAGGAGTGGTGGGCGGCCGATAGACAAGTATATTCTTTTAAAGTAGGATTCAAAGCTCGCCAAATATCTATCAGCATCAAACGGGAAATCAAATAGGGTACTCCAAATTTAGGTAGTGAGTAGGGGTACTTAGGAGTTGTGGATCTATCTAGGTGTCTATCCGAAATAAGATTGAAATCTCCACACACCATCAGGGGTTCATGGAGAAAAGGTGTCAGTGTGGAAATCAGCTGTAAGAAAAATTGTTTGTTGTAGATTGTGGGTGCATATACATTACATAGGACATATGGGGAAGAAAACAATGATATATGGGCTATAACAAATCTACCTTCAGGATCTGTAATAATCTTGGTAATTTCAAGAGGTATACTACGTTTAATTAATATCACAACTCCCCTGGCTTTCGAGGTATATGGGGAAGAAGCTACCAGTTTCCAGCCTAACATTTGAAGCTTCAACATTTCCGAATTAATTAAATGTGCTTCCTGAATAAATACCAGATCTAGTTTCAGTTTGTTACAATATACCAATATTTTCCTGCGTTTTGCAGGAGAATTGAAGCCACCCACATTCAGGGATCCTACCTTAAGTGAGGTCATCGAGAGTCTGGTAAAAAAGCAAATATCCTACCTCAGTATCGGAATGTGAAGATGCTGTGAGGAAAAGAAGAGAGCAGGGGGAGGGGGGGAGGAAAACACAAGAGGGAGGGAGGGACATACAAACATATAACAAGAAAGAATATACGTGCCATGCTGTGCACGTCATATGCATATACAAGTGTAACATGTCACTTCCAGACAATATAAAAAATTTTCTGAACAATCAAAGTGTAAACGGAACTATAACACCTATAACCCAGAGCATAGCTCCCAACGTCCCCGGTTATAGGTCCAGAATATCTCCCCATGCTGTTCAGGGATGGGATGAAATGGGATGTGTAATACGTATCCCTATACATAAACTTCCCCTAAAAAGAGGGAGGGCACCCTAAAGTAATCCGTATGTAGCTAAAAGATTAAGCTATTAAGGCCTGTCCGATATATCGTCCTCAGAGGATTTTGTTTTATCACAGAGGAAGTCAGCTGCATCTTCAGGGGTCATGAAATCAAAGTGCTTGTCTTTATCAAAAATGCGCAGTTTGGCTGGATAAATCAGAGCAAATTTCTGCTTGTCAGCAATTAGGCGTGAGCATATCGGCGAGAAGGCTGTTCGTGCTTTTGTTAATTCTACTGAGAAGTCTTGGAAAAGACGCAACGTTAAGCCTTCCCATTTAATAACAGGTTGTTTCCTGGACGCTCTCCAGATTTCCAGTTTGTGTGTGTAGCTTAGGCACTCGAATATGGTAACCCTGGGGCGGGTATCCGTGGAGCGAGGGGGTGGGCCTATACGGTGGACTCTTTCAATAACCATATCTTTACATAGGTCATTTATTCCCAAAAGTTGCGGTAGAGTAGTTTTCACAAATTGTTCCAGGGATTGGCCCTTGAATGATTCAGGGAGACCCACCACCCTAATATTGTTACGCCTAGAGCGATTTTCGATTTCTTCTAGGCGATTAGTAATAGTATAATTTTCCTTTTCCAGCCTTTTCACAGCGCCTTGATAATCAGCCAAATTGTGTGCAATTGATCCTATCCTGTTCTCTGCGGTGGAGACCCTGATGTTTAGCTGCTGTATTTGAGAAGAAATGTCACTTACCGCTTTTGAGAGTAGCGGACCCACAGTTGAGGTAATTGCTTCTACTAGATCCCCATAGCAAAGGGGGGAGTCATGGTGTCTCTGAGTGGTGGCCTTGTCAGCATCTAATGATTCAGTTGTCGGCTTCTTTGAAACCGGGGAAGCCTCGTGCGTCTCCTTGCCGGGCGCCATTACAGGATCTGAGCTCCGTTTCACCTGGCGCAGCGTTTGCTGCTGCGATCGCGCCGGCTGGCTGGCTGTGACAAATTTGTCCATCATGCGGTGCAGTTGGAGCAAGAAGAAGTGTGCAGGGGAGATTGGAGGCTAATTAGCCTTGTAAAAGTATTAAAATAGCCGGGGACGGAGGAGAGCTGTGAGACGCGCTGCTCACTCCATGCACCCGGAACCGGAAGTTGAAATATTACATATGTTTATATTAGTGATGTGCACCGGACATTTTTCGGGTTTTGTGTTTTGGTTTTGGATTCGGTTCCGCGGCCGTGTTTTGGATTCGGACGCGTTTTGGCAAAACCTCCCTGAAAATTTTTTGTCGGATTCGGGTGTGTTTTGGATTTGGGTGTTTTTTTTACAAAAACCCCTCAAAAACAGCTTAAATCATAGAATTTGGGGGTCATTTTGATCCCATAGTATTATTAACCTCAATAACCATAATTTCCACTAATTTTCAGTCTATTCTGAACACCTCACACCTCACAATATTATTTTTAGTCCTAAAATTTGCACCGAGGTCGCTGGATGACTAAGCTAAGCGACCCAAGTGGCCGACACAAACACCTGGCCCATCTAGGAGTGGCACTGCAGTGTCAGACAGGATGGCACTTCAAAAAAATAGTCCCCAAACAGCACATGATGCAAAGAAAAAAAGAGGCGCAATGAGGTAGCTGTGTGACTAAGCTAAGTGACCCAAGTGGCCGACACAAACACCTGGCCAATCTAGGAGTGGCACTGCAGTGTCAGACAGGATGGCACTTCAAAAAAATAGTCCCCAAACAGCACATGATGCAAAGAAAAATAGAGGTGCACCAAGGTCGCTGGATGGCTAAGCTAAGCGACACAAGTGGCCAACACAAACACCTGGCCCATCTAGGAGTGGCACTGCAGTGTCAGGCAGGATCGCACTTCAAAAAAATAGTCCCCAAACAGCACATGATGCAAAGAAAAATGAAAGAAAAAAGAGGTGCAAGATGGAATTGTCCTTGGGCCCTCCCACCCACCCTTATGTTGTATAAACAGGACATGCACACTTTAACAAACCCATCATTTCAGCGACAGGGTCTGCCACACAACTGTGACTGAAATGACTGGTTGGTTTGGGCCCCCACCAAAAAAGAAGCAATCAATCTCTCCTTGCACAAACTGTCTCTACAGAGGCAAGATGTCCACCTCCTCCTCATCGTCCGATTCCTCACCCCTTTCACTGTGTACATCCCCCTCCTCACAGATTATTAATTCATCCCCACTGGAATCCACCATCTCAGGTCCCTGTGTACTTTCTGGAGGCAATTGCTGGTGAATGTCTCCATGGAGGAATTGAATATAATTCATTTTGATGAACATCATCTTCTCCACATTTTCTGGAAGTAACCTCGTACGCCGATTGCTGACAAGGTGAGCGGCTGCACTAAACACTCTTTCGGAGTACACACTGGA
The DNA here is from genome assembly GCF_028390025.1 of Pseudophryne corroboree. Classification (NCBI taxonomy): domain Eukaryota; kingdom Metazoa; phylum Chordata; class Amphibia; order Anura; family Myobatrachidae; genus Pseudophryne; species Pseudophryne corroboree. Next base: position 282,502,360 of record NC_086446.1, read on the forward strand.
GGTTGGGCAACTTAGGTAAAATAAAGCCAGTTTCTGCAAGGGCCTCCAAATTGCCTCTTTTTCCTGCCAGTATACGTACGGACTGTCTGACGTGCCTACTTGGATGCGGTCACTCATATAATCCTCCACCATTCTTTCAATGGTGAGAGAATCATATGCAGTGACAGTAGACGACATGTCAGTAATCGTTGGCAGGTCCTTCAGTCCGGACCAGATGTCAGCACTCGCTCCAGACTGCCCTGCATCACCGCCAGCGGGTGGGCTCGGAATTCTTAGCCTTTTCCTCGCACCCCAGTTGCGGGAGAATGTGAAGGAGGAGCTGTTGACGGGTCACGTTCCGCTTGACTTGACAATTTTCTCACCAGCAGGTCTTTGAACCTCTGCAGACTTGTGTCTGCCAGAAAGAGAGATCCAACGTAGGTTTTAAATCTAGGATCGAGCACGGTGGCCAAAATGTAGTGCTCTGATTTCAACAGATTGACCACCCGTGAATCCTGGTTAAGCGAATTAAGGGCTCCATCGACAAGTCCCACATGCCTAGCGGAATCGCTCTGTTTTAGCTCCTCCTTCAATGTCTCCAGCTTCTTCTGCAAAAGCCTGATGAGGGGAAAGACCTGACTCAGGCTGGCAGTGTCTGAACTGACTTCACGTGTGGCAAGTTCAAAGGGTTGCAGAACCTTGCACAACGTTGAAATCATTCTCCACTGCGCTTGAGTCAGGTGCATTCCCCCTCCTTTGCCTATATCGTAGGCAGATGTATAGGCTTGAATGGCCTTTTGCTGCTCCTCCATCCTCTGAAGCATATAGAGGGTTGAATTCCACCTCGTTACCACCTCTTGCTTCAGATGATGGCAGGGCAGGTTCAGAACTGTTTGCTGGTGCTCCAGTCTTCGGCACGCGGTGGCTGAATGCCGAAAGTGGCCCGCAATTCTTCGGGCCACCGACAGCATCTCTTGCACGCCCCTGTCGTTTTTTAAATAATTCTGCACCACCAAATTCAATGTATGTGCAAAACATGGGACGTGCTGGAATTTGCCCAGATGTAATGCATGCACAATATTGCTGGCGTTGTCCGATGTCACAAATCCCCAGGAGAGTCCATTTGGGGTAAGTCATTCTGCGATGATGTTCCTCAGTTTCCGTAAGAGGTTGTCTGCTGTGTGCTTCTGGAAAGCGGTGATATAAAGCGTAGCCTGCCTAGGAACGAGTTGGCGTTTGCGAGATGCTGCTACTGGTGCCGCCGCTGCTGTTCTTGCTGCGGGAGGCAATACATCTACCCAGTGGGCTGTCACAGTCATATAGTCCTGTGTCTGCCCTGCTCCACTTGTTCACATGTCCGTGGTTAAGTGGACATTGGGTACAACTGCATTTTTTAGGACACTGGTGACTCTTTTTCTGAGGTCTGTGTACATTTTCGGTATCGCCTGCCTAGAGAAATGGAACCTAGATGGTATTTGGTACCGGGGACACAGTACCTCAATCAAGTCTGTAGTTGCCTGTGAATTAACGGTGGATAACGGAAACACGTTTCTCACCGCCCAGGCTGCCAAGGCCTGAGTTATCCGCTTTGCAGCAGGATGACTGCTGTGATATTTCATCTTCCTCGCAAAGGACTGTTGGACAGTCAATTGCTTACTGGAAGTAGTACAAGTGGTCTTCCGACTTCCCCTCTGGGATGACGATCGACTCCCAGCAGCAACAACAGCAGCGCCAGCAGCAGTAGGCGTTACACTCAAGAAAGCATCGGAGGAATCCCAGGCAGGAGAGAACTCGTCAGACTTGACAGTGACATGGCCTGCAGGACTATTGGCTTTCCTGTGTAAGGAGGAAATTGACACTGAGGGAGTTGGTGGTGTGGTCTGCAGGAGCTTGGTTACAAGAGGAAGGGATTTAGTGGTCAGTGGACTGCTTCCGCTGTCATCCAAAGTTTTTGAACTTGTCACTGACTTATGATGAATGCGCTGCAGGTGACGTATAAGGGAGGATGTTCCGAGGTGGTTAACGTCCTTACCCCTACTTATTACAGCTTGACAAAGGCAACACACGGCTTGGCACCTGTTGTCCGCATTTGTGTTAAAATAATTCCACACCGAAGAGGTGATTTTTTTTGTAATTTGACCAGGCATGTCAATGGCCATATTCGTCCCACGGACAACAGGTGTCTCCCCGGGTGCCTGACTCAAACAAACCACCTCACCATCAGAATCCTCCTTGTCAATTTCCTCCTCAGCACCAGCAACACCCATATCCTCATCCTGGTGTACTTCAACAGTGACATCTTCAATTTGACTATCAGGAACTGGACTGCGGGTGCTCCTTCCAGCACTTGCAGAGGCCGTGCAAATGGTGGTGGGAAGGTCAGGCATCGCAGCCGACACAATTGGACTCTCCTTGGGGATTTATGATTTAGAAGAGCGCACAGTTCTTTGCTGTGCTTTTGCCATCTTAAGTCTTTTCATTTTTCTAGCGAGAGGATGAGTGCTTCCATCCTCATGTGAAGCTGAACCACTAGCCGTGAACATAGGCCAGGTCCTCAGCCGTTCCTTGCCACTCCGTGTCGTAAATGGCATATTGGCAAGTTTACGCTTCTCCTCAGACGCTTTTAATTTTGATTTTTGGGTCATTTTACTGAACTTTTGTGTTTTGGATTTTACATGCTCTCTACTATGACATTGGGCATCGGCCTTGGCAGATGACGTTGATGGCATTTCATCGTCTCGACCATGACTAGTGGCAGCAGCTTCAGCACGAGGTGGAAGTGGATCTTGATCTTTCTCTATTTTACCTTCCACATTTTTGTTCTTCATTTTTTAATGTGTGGAATTATATGCCAGGATCAATAGCAATGGCCTACTACTATATATACTGCGCACAACTGAAATGCACCACAGGTATGGATGGATAGTATACTTGACGACACAGAGGTAGGTAGAGCAGTAGCCTACTGTACCGTACTGCAATATATTATATACTGGTGGTCAGCAAACTGTGCAAAACTGAAATGCACCACAGGTATGGATGGATAGTATACTTGACGACACAGAGGTAGGTAGAGCAGTGGCCTACTGTACCGTACTGCTATATATTATATACTGGTGGTCAGCAAACTGTGCAAAACCGAAATGCACCACAGGTATGGATGGATAGTATACTTGACGACACAGAGGTAGGTAGAGCAGTGGCCTACTGTACCGTACTGCTATATATTATATACTGGTGGTCAGCAAACTGTGCAAAACTGAAATGCACCACAGGTATGGATGGATAGTATACTTGACGACACAGAGGTAGGTAGAGCAGTGGCCTACTGTACCGTACTGCTATATATTATATACTGGTGGTCAGCAAACTGTGCAAAACTAAAATGTACCACAGGTATGGATGGATAGTATACTTGACGACACAGAGGTAGGTAGAGCAGTGGCCTTCTGTACCATACTCCTATATATTATATACTGGTGGTCAGCAAAATTATGCACTGTACTCCTACTATATACTACAATGCAGCACAGATATGGAGCGTTTTTCAGGCAGAGAACGTATAATACTGATGGTCACTGGTCAGCAAAACTCTGCACTGTACTCCTCCTATAATACTGCTGGTCCCCAGAATAAAGATATTTGCAGCCCCCTGAAAGTTCTGAAACAAAATGCACGAGTGAAAAATGGCGGCGACGCGCGGCTCCTTATATAGAATCCGAATCTCGCGAGAATCCGACAGCGGGATGATGACGTTCGGGCGCGCTCGGGATAACCGAGCAATACTGGAGTATCCGAATATGCCTCGGACCCGTGTAAAATGGGTGAAGTTCGGGGGGGTTCGGATTTATATCATTAGAAACTTTTAGAGGAAGTTTAAATGTTGCATTTGTCGTTTTTCCCCCTTTCAAAAGAGTGGCTGCAATCCCAGATGATATGACAGAAAGATCAATTTTACCACAGACCACACTTTGGTGAGCAACAAATTAATCAATAATGTTTTAACTGTACCTCCAGGGGCATCTAGGAAAAACATCTTACCTTCCTTGTTTGTTATGCTAGATATCATGGCATCATAAACTTTGTTCTGATTGGAGTTCAGATGGTGTTCTTCTTGAGTGTAAAAGCTGAGATCGATCATATGACATCTCCCTTAAATACTTACTATTGCATAGCTTCCAACTTTTCTTCACTTGTACGGTGGGATGTAATGGAGTCCTGGATTGTCAGAGGTGCGGGATGCTGGCTGATTTCAAACCTTTTTTTGTAGGGGCAATCACTTATAAGGCATGGATTTGCCTTGTGTATGAGTGATCGGCCGCATCCCGCACCTCGGACTTCATTACATCCCGCCGAAAACGTGGGACCTTGCACGCATCCAAAAAGGGGTGGAGCCTCAGTAGAAAGGGGGCAGAGCCTTGCTTAACTCCCAGACTCATCACTGTGGGGGCACTACCTCCAGGCTCCCCCACTGTTCACCCATTGCTTACCCACTGCTCTGCATGTGTGATCCTTCCAACTGTCACCTCCTCCCCTTCTGTGGGATACTGCGGCTCATGGGTGGGACAGTGGGACATTCCTACAAGAACGGGACTGTCCATCTAAAATGGAACTGTCCCGCTAAAAGCAAAGTATGCTGCTTTTTCGGCTGTATGTTATTGCTATCTGGCAAAGGAAGTCCGAATTCTTTGATAGATTTGCTTGCAAGTGATTCTACTATTCCGTTCATGTCAATCAATGCTTCATCGAACACATTTTGGTCATAGTTTTTAAGTCTTTGAATGCTAGCTCTCTCTCTGTTTTCGGTTTTACATGTTTACAGACATGCTTTCCCGGTGATTGTTCCAAAGACTCAACAGATCAGTAACTTGGCAAAGAAGATAATGATGGAAATCAAACATGTAAGCAATCTGGCCAAACTACATAGTGCAGCTTCCAATAAAGTATTTTCCCAGTGAGAATTGTCTTCCAGCAATCCCATGCCTTTGCACACTGACTGAAATGTGTCGTAAATTGTACCTTATACCAGTGATAGCTAACCTTGACACTCCAGCTGTTGCTGAACTACACATCCCAGCATGCCCTGCATCAGTTTTAGCAAGGCCAAATAGCAAAACTGTAGCAGGGCACGCTGGGATGTGTAGTTCAACAATAGCTGGAGTGTCAAGGTTAGCCATCACTGACTTATACAGTTGTTAAATATTCAAAAGAAGTAGGCCGTTTACCTACATTCACTGTTGCTAGGAATGGACTATATACACTCGGCCAAGCACATCAGTTTTATTAATGTCATCATTGTCATCAACCAGCATATTGTTTCCTTCATTGAAATTTCCTGTTAGTTAGATTCCATTTATAATACTGAAACTTTGTCATAAGTAAGAGTTTTTGCAAAATCATCTTTTGTAAATAATTGTAAAAATGCTGTTAGCATTGTATCACAGGGATTATTTGCGATATTATTGCCATGATTTTATGTGAAATAGACGCATTCCATATTTTCTAAATGGACCGCAAGGTAAGTGATTGTAGGCCCTCATTCGTGTACACTGAACAATAAAATCTGCCACACTGCCTCGGAGCTGCAAATACATCATCCAGATATTGTTGAACCACATTTTTAGATTGTATACTGAAATTAGCCTGATCACTGCCTTTATGTATGTACTTACACACATATTTAATAGATTTGACAGAACTACATAATTCCATGTTGATGTGCGCGATCAAATCTTTAAGGAGAACCCGATTATAGGGTACAGCCCATCTAGTGTATTTTTCCGGATTCACGGTCATCAGGTGACAACCTACGGTATTTGGGATACCCATAATCACCAGTAGATGTGCAGCTTTGAAAATGTTTTAGATATTTTTGGTGCAAATTCCATCACGTGTGCAAGGCAAATGTGTGTTTACAGCGCCACATGGGCCATGAACCATGTGCTTAGTTTGACAAAGTATGTTGATTCTGTCTATTTATTTGGTAATTCTGCTGAAATTACACTATCTATCTGTCCCGGTTTAATTTTATTTTGCAACCATAGCAGAAGATGGACGCAAGGCAGTCCCGTTACTGTCATTTGACAGTGTACATGTGGCTGCAAGATGAACCAAATATTTTTGTTTTATTAATTAAGAACATTACTTTTTGAATTTTTTAAATACTCTATTCACTATGTCATATCTTTCTTGTGGTGTTGTATTTGCTTAGAGCTTTTTATTTCATTTCCAGTTTGGATGACAAGTAAATGTAATAAACAAATCAGGTTTTCCATAATTCCTGACATAAGTCATCGCACCTTGTGTTCGTTCATGAAGGTACAGTATCTAGGCCCTCCTGTAAAAAATGATGGTAATTTGACCACTGACCAATATTGCCAACACGTTAGTTTTCCTGCAAAGCATCTTCCAAATGAATATAATTTTCCACTTGTAGTTTTGTTTGATTATTTTAGATGTAGGCTAAACGTTCCGATTATAGTTTAGCATACTGATCCACCAAATACTGGCTTAGTAGCATTCCAAATCTAAGTATTTGTATTCAAATTATTGAGCCTTGTCATTATTTGGTAACAGTAATAATTCATATATGACACCTGCGATCAGGTGAACTTAAGAAATATTTATTGAATAACCATCTTCGCCTCTAAATAATAATAAAGGATATCGCAAAGTATTATAAAATCTGAGAATTTTAGACATTTTTAGAAGGTTGCCGTCTCGACTGCTCAGTACTATTTCTCTTGTGTGAAATTGTTGCCCAGTTATGACAACAGCTACTTCACTCGTCAAAGAGGCATTATACTGGCCACGATGTTCACTAACAGGCACTTTATCAGTGGGGATAACAATATTTAAGTCCGGGATACTGTCAATCACAGTTTTAAAGGATTAAAAATAATTATTATGGCAGTGTAACATTTCTTGTGAAGACATAACCTATGAACTATCAAGAGCTTGGCAAGCGATTTTACATCGATTTGAAGCTTGTTTTTCAGGGTTCACGGAAACAAATCTGTAGGAATTTGTAATCCTTAGGATCAGAAGGAAACAGACTAGCGACCAAATGGTATTCCTGTCCTTGGCCCTAATTAAGATCTGATCACAGCAGCAAATTTGTTAGCTAATGAGCAAAACCATGTGCACTGCAGAGGGTGCTCGACTACCCCATAAACACTGACATCAACTATACTTAGTAAACTTCCTGGCAGTCCAAATAACAAAACAAAACCTTTCAATTTAGCACTTTAGCATTTAACAGAATTTACATGGTATTGTAAGCTACCGAATGAACTGCTGGTACAGAAGGTTTGGGAATAAATTTACTAAAATGGGAGTTCTATTTAAGATGGGATGTTGCCCATAGCAACCAATCAGATTCTGCTTCTCATTTATCTAGCACCTTCTAGAAGATTTTACCTGGAACCTGATTGGTTGCTATGGGCAACATCCCATCTTAAATAGAACTCCCATCTTAGTAAATGTACCCCTTGGTGTTCCCAATATGTAACAATGAGGATTTTAAACTCAGTTTAAAATAATCTATGAATAATCTCCATTTTCCTAGTTATGCTGAAAGCCTAGTTCATACATCAATAAATGTACATGTTTCCTGATACAAAGGGACCCTTGCATTTCATCGTAGCATGCAAAGTGTTCATGTTGTTTTCTAAACACAGAAATCCTTGTGTCTTTAGCAAATTCCATTGGAGCAACCTGGATTCTAATATTATGCTCTGTTGCTTTTAAAGTTTAAATTCCCTAACTAATGTCATTTAGCTCACTTTGCTTAATTAAGTCTGATTTTTTTTTAAATGTCTTTATTTTTTTTCCCATGGTCGGTAATGTAACTGGAACCACAAGATGTAGAGGGGCCAGCAGTGGGCTCAGGTGAGTCAGGCTAGTCTGCCTCTAAATGTTGGTTTCTAATTATCCATGGAGGAATGGCCTGAAGACAGAGCCGGCCCTAACCAATATGATGCCCTAGGCAAGATTTTGGCTGGTGCCCCCTTGCACAGACACTAGTTCCACCTCTGACCCTGTTCCCCTTTCCCAGCACCATCACCCCTCACACATAGCAGTCCTCATTTTGGTGTTCCTACTCCCTATATTTTAAATAGAAACAGTGGGGTAAATTTACTAAGATTCGTGTTTTCCCGTTTGAGGTCAAAGTTCAATCACGAATGACATCGAAAGTGTAAATATGCAACTTTTTGAATTGATTACGACTAATTTACTAAACTGCCGTATTCTGCATTTTCGGGTTTTCCGATGTCTATGTCATTCGTTTTTTTTGGCAGTGTTTTACGTGAGTGACTTGTAAAACACTGCCGACTTTAATACAATGAATCTCGGCCGGATCTGAGAGATCCGTGCTGGGCTTCATTGTGCACTTTGTTTAACAAAAAAGTAAAGTTTAAATGTTAAAAAAAAATTGCGTGGGGTCCCCCCTCCTAAGGCAAACCAGCCTCGGGCTCTTTGAGCCGATCCTGGTTGCAGAAATATGGGAAAAAAATGGACAGGGGTTCCCCCATATTTAAGCAACCAGCATCGGGCTCTGCGCCTGGTCCTGGTTCCAAAAATACGGGGGACAAAAAGAGTAGGGGTCCCCCGTATTTTTGAAACCAGCACCGGGCTCCACTAGCTGGACAGATAATGCCACAGCCGGGGGTCACTTTTATACAGTGCCTTGCGGACCGTGGCATCAAATATCCAACTAGTCACCCCTGGCCGGGGTACCCTGGGGGAGTGGGGACCCCTTCAATCAAGCCCCCCCCCCCCAGCCACCCAAGGGCCAGGGGTGAAGCCCGAGGCTGTCCCCCCCATCCAATAGGCTGCGGATGGGGGGCTGATAGCCTTTGTGAAAAGTGATTGATATTGTTTTTAGTAGCAGTACTACAAGGCTCAGCAAGCCTCCCCCGCAAGCTGGTACTTGGAGAACCACAGGTACCAGCATGCGGCGGAAAAACGGGCCCGCTGGTACCTGTAGTACTACTACTAAAAAAATACCCCAATAAAGACAACACACACACACCTTGAAAGTATAACTTTAATACATCTATCCACACCTCCATATACACATACGTACCTTATGTTCCCACGCAGGTCGGTCCTCTTCTCCAGTAGAATCCATGGTGTACCTGTAGAAAAAATTATACTCACATAATCCAGTGTTTTCGGCTCCTCGGTAAATCCTTTTGTAATCCACGTACTTGAAAAAATAAAAAAACGGATACCCGACCACGAACTGAAAGGGGACCCATGTTTTCACATGGGACCCCTTTCCCCGAATGCCAGAAACCCACTTTGACTGATGTCTAAGTGGGTTTCTTCAGCCAATCAGGGAGCGCCACGTTGTAGCACCCTCCTGATCGGATGTGTGCTCCTGTACTGTCTGACAGGCGGCACACGGCAGTGTTACAATGTAGCGCCTATGCGCTCCATTGTAACCAATGGTGGGAACTTTCAGGTCAGCGGTGAGGTCACTTTCGGTCAACCGCTGACCTGAAAGTTCCCACCATTGGTTACAATGGAGCGCATAGGCGCTACATTGTAACACTGCCGTGTGCCGCCTGTCAGACAGTACAGGAGCACACAGCCGATCAGGAGGGTGCTACAACGTGGCGCTCCCTGATTGGCTGAAGAAACCCACTTAGACATCAGTCAGAGTGGGTTTCTGGCATTCGGGGAAAGGGGTCCCATGTGAAAACATGGGTCCCCTTTCAGTTCGTGGTCGGGTATCCGTTTTTTAATCTTTTCAAGTACGTGGATTACAAAAGGATTTACTGAGGAGCCGAAAACACTGAATTATGTGAGTATAATTTTTTTTACAGGTACACCATGGATTCTACTGGAAAAGAGGACCGACCTGCGTGGGAACATAAGGTAAGTATTAGAGATGAGCGCCTGAAATTTTTCGGGTTTTGTGTTTTGGTTTTGGGTTCGGTTCCGCGGCCGTGTTTTGGGTTCGAACGCGTTTTGGCAAAACCTCACCGAATTTTTTTTGTCGGATTCGGGTGTGTTTTGGATTCGGGTGTTTTTTTCCAAAAACACTAAAAAACAGCTTAAATCATAGAATTTGGGGGTCATTTTGATCCCAAAGTATTATTAACCTCAAAAACCATAATTTACACTCATTTTCAGTCTATTCTGAATACCTCACACCTCACAATATTATTTTTAGTCCTAAAATTTGCACCGAGGTCGCTGTGTGAGTAAGATAAGCGACCCTAGTGGCCGACACAAACACCGGGCCCATCTAGGAGTGGCACTGCAGTGTCACGCAGGATGTCCCTTCCAAAAAACCCTCCCCAAACAGCACATGACGCAAAGAAAAAAAGAGGCGCAATGAGGTAGCTGTGTGAGTAAGATTAGCGACCCTAGTGGCCGACACAAACACCGGGCCCATCTAGGAGTGGCACTGCAGTGTCACGCAGGATGGCCCTTCCAAAAAACCCTCCCCAAACAGCACATGACGCAAAGAAAAAAAGAGGCGCAATGAGGTAGCTGTGTGAGTAAGATTAGCGACCCTAGTGGCCGACACAAACACCGGGCCCATCTAGGAGTGGCACTGCAGTGTCACGCAGGATGTCCCTTCCAAAAAACCCTCCCCAAACAGCACATGACGCAAAGAAAAAAAGAGGCGCAATGAGGTAGCTGTGTGAGTAAGATTAGCGACCCTAGTGGCCGACACAAACACCGGGCCCATCTAGGAGTGGCACTGCAGTGTCACGCAGGATGTCCCTTCCAAAAAACCCTCCCCAAACAGCACATGACGCAAAGAAAAAAAGAGGCGCAATGAGGTAGCTGACTGTGTGAGTAAGATTAGCGACCCTAGTGGCCGACACAAACATCGGGCCCATCTAGGAGTGGCACTGCAGTGTCACGCAGGATGTCCCTTCCAAAAAACCCTCCCCAATCAGCACATGATGCAAAGAAAAAGAAAAGAAAAAAGAGGTGCAAGATGGAATTGTCCTTGGGCCCTCCCACCCACCCTTATGTTGTATAAACAAAACAGGACATGCACACTTTAACCAACGCATCATTTCAGTGACAGGGTCTGCCACACGACTGTGACTGATATGACGGGTTGGTTTGGACCCCCCCCAAAAAAGAAGCAATTAATCTCTCCTTGCACAAACTGGCTCTACAGAGGCAAGATGTCCACCTCATCTTCACCCTCCGATATATCACCGTGTACATCCCCCTCCTCACAGATTATCAATTCGTCCCCACTGGAATCCACCATCTCAGCTCCCTGTGTACTCTGTGGAGGCAATTGCTGCTGGTCAATGTCTCCGCGGAGGAATTGATTATAATTCATTTTAATGAACATCATCTTCTCCACATTTTCTGGATGTAACCTCGTACGCCGATTGCTGACAAGGTGAGCGGCGGCACTAAACACTCTTTCGGAGTACACACTTGTGGGAGGGCAACTTAGGTAGAATAAAGCCAGTTTGTGCAAGGGCCTCCAAATTGCCTCTTTTTCCTGCCAGTATAAGTACGGACTGTGTGACGTGCCTACTTGGATGCGGTCACTCATATAATCCTCCACCATTCTATCAATGTTGAGAGAATCATATGCAGTGACAGTAGACGACATGTCCGTAATCGTTGTCAGGTCCTTCAGTCCGGACCAGATGTCAGCATCAGCAGTCGCTCCAGACTGCCCTGCATCACCGCCAGCGGGTGGGCTCGGAATTCTGAGCCTTTTCCTCGCACCCCCAGTTGCGGGAGAATGTGAAGGAGGAGATGTTGACAGGTCGCGTTCCGCTTGACTTGACAATTTTGTCACCAGCAGGTCTTTCAACCCCAGCAGACCTGTGTCTGCCGGAAAGAGAGATCCAAGGTAGGCTTTAAATCTAGGATCGAGCACGGTGGCCAAAATGTAGTGCTCTGATTTCAACAGATTGACCACCCGTGAATCCTTGTTAAGCGAATTAAGGGCGGCATCCACAAGTCCCACATGCCTAGCGGAATCGCTCCCTTTTAGCTCCTCCTTCAATGCCTCCAGCTTCTTCTGCAAAAGCCTGATGAGGGGAATGACCTGACTCAGGCTGGCAGTGTCTGAACTGACTTCACGTGTGGCAAGTTCAAAGGGCATCAGAACCTTGCACAACGTTGAAATCATTCTCCACTGCACTTGAGACAGGTGCATTCCACCTACTATATCGTGCTCAATTGTATAGGCTTGAATGGCCTTTTGCTGCTCCTCCAACCTCTGAAGCATATAGAGGGTTGAATTCCACCTCGTTACCACTTCTTGCTTCAGATGATGGCAGGGCAGGTTCAGTAGTTTTTGGTGGTGCTCCAGTCTTCTGTACGTGGTGCCTGTACGCCGAAAGTGTCCCGCAATTTTTCTGGCCACCGACAGCATCTCTTGCACGCCCCTGTCGTTTTTTAAAAAATTCTGCACCACTAAATTCAAGGTATGTGCAAAACATGGGACGTGCTGGAATTTGCCCATATTTAATGCACACACAATATTGCTGGCGTTGTCCGATGCCACAAATCCACAGGAGAGTCCAATTGGGGTAAGCCATTCCGCGATGATCTTCCTCAGTTGCCGTAAGAGGTTTTCAGCTGTGTGCGTATTCTGGAAAGCGGTGATACAAAGCGTAGCCTGACTAGGAAAGAGTTGGCGTTTGCGAGATGCTGCTACTGGTGCCGCTGCTGCTGTTCTTGCGGCGGGAGTCCATACATCTACCCAGTGGGCTGTCACAGTCATATAGTCCTGACCCTGCCCTGCTCCACTTGTCCACATGTCCGTGGTTAAGTGGACATTGGGTACAACTGCATTTTTTAGGACACTGGTGAGTCTTTTTCTGACGTCTGTGTACATTCTCGGTATCGCCTGCCTAGAGAAGTGGAACCTAGATGGTATTTGGTAACGGGGGCACACTGCCTCAATAAATTGTCTAGTTCCCTGTGAACTAACGGCGGATACCGGACGCACGTCTAACACCAACATAGTTGTCAAGGACTCAGTTATCCGCTTTGCAGTAGGATGACTGCTGTGATATTTCATCTTCCTCGCAAAGGACTGTTGAACAGTCAATTGCTTACTGGAAGTAGTACAAGTGGGCTTACGACTTCCCCTCTGGGATGACCATCGACTCCCAGCGGCAACAACAGCAGCGCCAGCAGCAGTAGGCGTTACACGCAAGGATGCATCGGAGGAATCCCAGGCAGGAGAGGACTCGTCAGAATTGCCAGTGACATGGCCTGCAGGACTATTGGCATTCCTGGGGAAGGAGGAAATTGACACTGAGGGAGTTGGTGGGGTGGTTTGCGTGAGCTTGGTTACAAGAGGAAGGGATTTACTGGTCAGTGGACTGCTTCCGCTGTCACCCAAAGTTTTTGAACTTGTCACTGACTTATTATGAATGCGCTGCAGGTGACGTATAAGGGAGGATGTTCCGAGGTGGTTAACGTCCTTACCCCTACTTATTACAGCTTGACAAAGGGAACACACGGCTTGACACCTGTTGTCCGCATTTCTGGTGAAATACCTCCACACCGAAGAGCTGATTTTTTTGGTATTTTCACCTGGCATGTCAACGGCCATATTCCTCCCACGGACAACAGGTGTCTCCCCGGGTGCCTGACTTAAACAAACCACCTCACCATCAGAATCCTCCTGGTCAATTTCCTCCCCAGCGCCAGCAACACCCATATCCTCCTCATCCTGGTGTACTTCAACACTGACATCTTCAATCTGACTATCAGGAACTGGACTGCGGGTGCTCCTTCCAGCACTTGCAGGGGGCGTGCAAATGGTGGAAGGCGCATGCTCTTCACGTCCAGTGTTGGGAAGGTCAGGCATCGCAACCGACACAATTGGACTCTCCTTGTGGATTTGGGATTTCAAAGAACGCACAGTTCTTTGCGGTGCTTTTGCCAGCTTGAGTCTTTTCAGTTTTCTAGCGAGAGGCTGAGTGCTTCCATCCTCATGTGAAGCTGAACCACTAGCCATGAACATAGGCCAGGGCCTCAGCCGTTCCTTGCCACTCCGTGTGGTAAATGGCATATTGGCAAGTTTACGCTTCTCCTCCGACAATTTTATTTTAGGTTTTGGAGTCCTTTTTTTACTGATATTTGGTGTTTTGGTTTTGACATGCTCTGTACTATGCCATTGGGCATCGGCCTTGGCAGACGACGTTGCTGGCATTTCATCGTCTCGGCCATGACTAGTGGCAGCAGCTTCAGCACGAGGTGGAAGTGGATCTTGATCTTTCCCTAATTTTGGAACCTCAACATTTTTGTTCTCCATATTTTAATAGGCACAACTAAAAGGCACCTCAGGTAAACAATGGAGATGGATGGATTGGATACTAGTATACAATTATGGACGGGCTGCCGAGTGCCGACACAGAGGTAGCCACAGCCGTGAACTACCGCACTGTACTGTGTCTGCTGCTAATATATAGACTGGTTGATAAAGAGATAGTATACTCGTAACTAGTATGTATGTATAAAGAAAGAAAAAAAAACCACGGTTAGGTGGTATATACAATTATGGACGGGCTGCCGAGTGCCGACACAGAGGTAGCCACAGCCGTGAACTACCGCACTGTACTGTGTCTGCTGCTAATATATAGACTGGTTGATAAAGAGATAGTATACTCGTAACTAGTATGTATGTATAAAGAAAGAAAAAAAAACCACGGTTAGGTGGTATATACAATTATGGACGGGCTGCCGAGTGCCGACACAGAGGTAGCCACAGCCGTGAACTACCGCACTGTACTGTGTCTGCTGCTAATATAGACTGGTTGATAAAGAGATAGTATACTCGTAACTAGTATGTATGTATAAAGAATGAAAAAAAAACCACGGTTAGGTGGTATATACAATTATGGACGGGCTGCCGAGTGCCGACACAGAGGTAGCCACAGCCGTGAACTACCGCACTGTACTGTGTCTGCTGCTAATATATAGACTGGTTGATAAAGAGATAGTATACTCGTAACTAGTATGTATGTATAAAGAAAGAAAAAAAAAACACGGTTAGGTGGTATATACAATTATGGACGGGCTGCCGAGTGCCGACACAGAGGTAGCCACAGCCGTGAACTACCGCACTGTACTGTGTCTGCTGCTAATATATAGACTGGTTGATAAAGAGATAGTATACTCGTAACTAGTATGTATGTATAAAGAAAGAAAAAAAAACCACGGTTAGGTGGTATATACAATTATGGACGGGCTGCCGAGTGCCGACACAGAGGTAGCCACAGCCGTGAACTACCGCACTGTACTGTGTCTGCTGCTAATATATAGACTGGTTGATAAAGAGATAGTATACTCGTAACTAGTATGTATGTATAAAGAAAGAAAAAAAAACCACGGTTAGGTGGTATATACAATTATGGACGGGCTGCCGAGTGCCGACACAGAGGTAGCCACAGCCGTGAACTACCGCACTGTACTGTGTCTGCTGCTAATATAGACTGGTTGATAAAGAGATAGTATACTCGTAACTAGTATGTATGTATAAAGAATGAAAAAAAAACCACGGTTAGGTGGTATATACAATTATGGACGGGCTGCCGAGTGCCGACACAGAGGTAGCCACAGCCGTGAACTACCGCACTGTACTGTGTCTGCTGCTAATATATAGACTGGTTGATAAAGAGATAGTATACTCGTAACTAGTATGTATGTATAAAGAAAGAAAAAAAAACCACGGTTAGGTGGTATATACAATTATGGACGGGCTGCCGAGTGCCGACACAGAGGTAGCCACAGCCGTGAACTACCGCACTGTACTGTGTCTGCTGCTAATATATAGACTGGTTGATAAAGAGATAGTATACTCGTAACTAGTATGTATGTATAAAGAAAGAAAAAAAAACCACGGTTAGGTGGTATATACAATTATGGACGGGCTGCCGAGTGCCGACACAGAGGTAGCCACAGCCGTGAACTACCGCACTGTACTGTGTCTGCTGCTAATATAGACTGGTTGATAAAGAGATAGTATACTACTAATATTATATACTGGTGGTCAGGTCACTGGTCACTAGTCACACTGGCAGTGGCACTCCTGCAGCAAAAGTGTGCACTGTTTAATTTTAATATAATATTATGTACTCCTGGCTCCTGCTATAACCTATAACTGGCACTGCAGTAGTGCTCCCCAGTCTCCCCCACAATTATAAGCTGTGTGAGCTGAGCAGTCAGACAGATATATAATATATATAGATGATGCAGCACACTGGCCTGAGCCTGAGCAGTGCACACAGATATGGTATGTGACTGACTGAGTCACTGTGTGTATCGCTTTTTTCAGGCAGAGAACGGATATATTAAATAAACTGCACTGTGTGTCTGGTGGTCACTCACTATATAATATATTATGTACTCCTGGCTCCTGCTATAACCTATAACTGGCACTGCAGTAGTGCTCCCCAGTCTCCCCCACAATTATAAGCTGTGTGAGCTGAGCAGTCAGACAGATATATATAATATTATATATAGATAATAGATGATGCAGCACACTGGCCTGAGCCTGAGCAGTGCACACAGATATGGTATGTGACTGAGTCACTGTGTGCTGTGTATCGCTTTTTTCAGGCAGAGAACGGATTATATTATGTACTCCTGGCTCCTGCTATAACCTATAACTGGCACTGCAGTAGTGCTCCCCAGTCTCCCCCACAATTATAAGCTGTGTGAGCTGAGCAGTCAGACAGATATATATAATATTATATATAGATAATAGATGATGCAGCACACTGGCCTGAGCCTGAGCAGTGCACACAGATATGGTATGTGACTGAGTCACTGTGTGCTGTGTATCGCTTTTTTCAGGCAGAGAACGGATTATAAATAAAAGTGGTGGTCACTGGTCACTATCAGCAAAACTCTGCACTGTACACTACTGAGTACTCCTAATGCTCCCCAAAATTAGTAAATCAAGTGTCTCTCTAATCTATTCTAATTCTAAACGGAGAGGACGCCAGCCACGTCCTCTCCCTATCAATCTCAATGCACGTGTGAAAATGGCGGCGACGCGCGGCTCCTTATATAGAATCCGAGTCTCGCGATAGAATCCGAGCCTCGCGAGAATCCGACAGCGTCATGATGACGTTCGGGCGCGCTCGGGTTAACCGAGCAAGGCGGGAAGATCCGAGTCGCTCGGACCCGTGAAAAAAAACATGAAGTTCTGGCGGGTTCGGATTCAGAGAAACCGAACCCGCTCATCTCTAGTAAGTATGTGTATATGGAGGTGTGGATGGATGTATTAAAGTTATACTTTCAAGGTGTGTGTGTGTTGTCTTTATTGGGGTATTTTTTTAGTAGTAGTACTACAGGTACCAGCGGGCCCGTTTTTCCGCCGCATGCTGGTACTTGTGGTTCTCCAAGTACCAGCTTGCGGGGGAGGCTTGCTGGGCCTTGTAGTACTGCTACTAAAAACAATATCAATCACTTTTCACAAAGGCTATCAGCCCCCCATCCGCAGCCTATTGGATGGGGGGGGACAGCCTCGGGCTTCACCCCTGGCCCTTGGGTGGCTGGGGGGGGGACCCCTTGATTGAAGGGGTCCCCACTCCCCCAGGGTACCCCGGCCAGGGGTGACTAGTTGGATATTTGATGCCACGGCCGCAAGGCACTGTATAAAAGTGACCCCCGGCTGTGGCATTATCTGTCCAGCTAGTGGAGCCCGGTGCTGGTTTCAAAAATACGGGGGACCCCTACTCTTTTTGTCCCCCGTATTTTTGGAACCAGGACCAGGCGCAGAGCCCGATGCTGGTTGCTTAAATATGGGGGAACCCCTGTCCATTTTTTCCCCATATTTCTGCAACCAGGATCGGCTCAAAGAGCCTGAGGCTGGTTTGCCTTAGGAGGGGGGACCCCACGCAATTTTTTTTCTGAAAATTTAGAACATTTCCCCCCCCCCCCTTCCCACTGAAAAACATGCACGGATCTCATGGATCCGTGCAAGCCTATACAAACACGGGATAAAAAAGCAGGTCTGTTTTTTTTTAGCACTTTTTCACGATTTGTATTTTATCACGGCAGTGTTTGGCTATTGTCGGCAGTGTTTGTGTTTTGCACTTTTTAGTAAATTCCCGATTTCTAGCAAATTGCAGGCGTATTTGACCGATGGTGTATTGATTCGTGATTTTTTCCTAGGACTTCCAAAATATTACGAAAGCCCTCATCACTGCCGTGATTTGAGTTTAGTAAATTACCGAGATGACACTTTGATGAAAAAACGGCATCTCGGTCAAAATCGGGACCTTAGTAAATATACCCCAGTGTGTACATTTGGTACACAGCCTAAAACGGTGCATGTTCTTGGTGGAAAGGGGCATGGCCACACAATAATACCCCCAGTTGAAATTACGCCACACAGTAGTGCAACTTATTCACATTATATCATAAAATAGTGTTTCTTATTCACGTTACTCCTCACAGTAGTGCCCCTTATTCACATTACACCACACCATATTGCTCTTTATTCACATTAGACCACACAGTAGTGCCCTTTCTATACATTACACTACAAAGTACTGTAGAACACCTTATATACATAATACTGCACATTAGTAATGCATTTCATATGCAGATACAGCTGCTGTCACACACAGAATATAGGCAGGCTGCATATCATTTTTAGTGATTAGCGGGTTCGGATCCTCGGGATACGAACCTGCCTGAACTTCACCTTTTTTTGCACGGGTCCGAGCAACTCGGATCCTCCCGCCTTGCTCGGTTAACCCGAGCGCGCCCGAACGTCATCATCCCGCGGTCGGATTCTCACGAGATTAGTATTCTATATAAGGAGCCGCGCGTCGCCACCATTTTTCACTCGTGCATTGGACATGATCGTGAGAGGACGTGGCTGGCGTCCTCTCAGTTTCTATGTTCAGTGGGCTGCAAATATCTGTGCTCAGTGTGCTGCAAATATCTGTGCTCAGTGTGCTGCAAATATCTGTGCTCAGTGTGCTGCAAGTGCAAATATCTACGTTCTCTGCCTGATAAACGCTCCATATCTGTGCTCAGTGTGCTGCAAATATCTGTGCTCAGTGTGCTAATTGCTTTATTGTGGGGACTGTGGACCAGCAGTATTATATAGTAGGAGGACAGTGCAGAGATTTGCTGACCGTGACCACCAGTATTATATGTTCTCTGCCTGAAAAACGCTCCATATCTGTGCTGCATTGTAGTATATAGTAGGAGGACAGTGCAGAATTTTGCTGACCACCAGTATAACTATATATATATATATATAGCAGTACGGTACAGTAGTCCACTGCTCTACCTCTGTGTCGTCAAGTATACTATCCCATCCATACCTGTGGTGCATTTCAGTTTTGCACAGTTTGCTGACCACCAGTATATAATATATAGCAGTACGGTACAGTAGGCCACTTCTCTACCTACCTCTGTGTCGTCAAGTATACTATCCATCCATACCTGTGGTGCATTTCAGTTTTGCACAGTTTGCTGACCACCAGTATATAATATATAGCAGTATGGTACAGAAGGCCACTGCTCTACCTACCTCTGTGTCGTCAAGTATACTATCCATCCATACCTGTGGTGCATTTCAGTTTTGCACAGTTTGCTGACCACCAGTATATAATATATAGCAGTAGGGTACAGTAGGCCACTGCTCTACCTACCTCTGTGTCGAAAAAGTATACTATCCATCCATACCTGTGGTGCATTTCAGTTTTGCACAGTTTGCTGACCACCAGTATATATAATATATAGCAGTACGGTACAGTAAGCCACTGCTCTACCTACCTCTGTGTCGTCAAGTATACTATCCATCCATACCTGTGGTGCATTTCAGTTTTGCACAGTTTGCTGACCACCAGTATATATAATATAGCAGTACGGTACAGTAGGCCACTGCTCTACCTACCTCTGTGTCATCAAGTATACTATCCATCCATACCTGTGGTGCATTTCAGTTTTGCACAGTTTGCTGACCACCAGTATATAATATATAGCAGTACGGTACAGAAGGCCACTGCTCTACCTACCTCTGTGTCGTCAAGTATACTATCCATCCATACCTGTGGTGCATTTCAGTTTTGCACAGTTTGCTGACCACCAGTATATAATATATAGCAGTATGGTACAGAAGGCCACTGCTCTGCCTACCTCTGTGTCGTCAAGTATACTATCCATCCATACCTGTGGTGCATTTCAGTTTTGCACAGTTTGCTGACCATCAGTATATAATATATATCAGTACGGTACAGAAGGCCACTGCTCTACCTACCTCTGTGTCGTCAAGTATACTATCCATCCATACCTGTGGTGCATTTCAGTTTTGCACAGTTTGCTGACCACCAGTATATAATATATAGCAGTACAGTACAATAGGCCACTGTTCTACCTACCTCTGTGTCGTCAAGTATACTATCCATCCATACCAGTGGTGCATTTCAGTTTTGCACAGTTTGCTGACCACCAGTATATAATATATAGCAGTACGGTACAGTAGGCCACTGCTCTACCTACCTCTGTGTCGTCAAGTATACTATCCATCCATACCTGTGGTGCATTTCAGTTTTTGTGCGCAGTATATATAGTAGTATGCCATTGTGTCACACTCGCTGCGCTGCGGCTGCCACGCTTACCGCTCCGGGTGCGCTGCGTCTCACGGCGGTCGCCGCCCCCGGTGGGCACCGGGATGTTGCGTCTTGCTGGTGCTGCCTCCGGCGGGTTCCCGGGGTGTGGGCGCCGCCATTGCGCCTGGCGTTCACGGGGGCGCGGTGGGCGAGTGACGTCATCGGCCCCTTCCGCCAATTGGGAGAGAGCGGGAAGTTCAAAGGAAGACGCCGTGCAGAGCTCCTGCGCCTGAGTATCGTCTCTTCTATGATCACCAGTGCTAGCAGCGTTCAGTGAGTTCTCTAACTGAACGACTCCTGTGTACCAGCGTTTGCAGAGTATCTCTCAGTGGAACATTCCTTGTGCTTCCAGCGTTTGCAGAGTATCACTCAGTGGAACATTCCTTGTGCTTCCAGCGTTTGCAGAGTATCACTCAGTGGAACAATCACTGTGCTACCAGCGTTACAGTGTATCACTCAGTGGAACATTAACTGTGCTACCAGCGTTACAGTGTATCACTCAGTGGAACATTCACTGTGCTATCAGCGTTACAGTGTATCACTCAGTGGGACATTCTCTGAGTTACAGTGTTTCTCCTAGGGGGGCACCTCCTGTGTTTCCTGTATTACATGATATCTCCAAGTGGAACGTCTTCCATACTTCCAGAGTTACACTGAATCTTAAATCCGCATTAATTTCTTCAACATCGCTCACAAGCTTCTCATTCTTCAAACATCACTCACAAATTCTTCATTCTTCAGTGTGCTTCACCATCGTTCTCAAATCCTCATTCATTTCTTCAGCAACGCTCACAAGTTCTTCATTCTTCTGTGTGCTTCACCATCGTTCTCAAATCCTCATTCATTTCGTCAGCAACGCTCACAAGTACTTCATTCTTCTGTGTGCTTCACCATCGTTCTCAAATCCTCATTCATTTCTACAGCATCGCTCACAAGTTCTTCATTCTTCTGTGTGCTTCACCATCGTTCTCAAATCCTCATTCATCTCTTCAGCATCGCTCACAAGTTCTTCATTCTTCTGTGTGCTTCACCATCGTTCTCAAATCATCATTTAATTATTCAGCATTATACGCCAGTTACTACGGCTAGTTCTGCATGAGGAAAACCTACATCCGGCCATCCCTGCTCCGGCCCAGCTGTGGTTCCTCCTTCCGATCATCGGAAGAACCCCGGAGTTCTCAACACCCCGAACCCAGGTCAGTGACACATTGCTATTGAGAAATATATTACTGGCATATAATTCCACACATTAAAAAATGGAGAACAAAAATGTGGAGGGTAAAATAGGGAAAGATCAAGATCCACTTCCACCTCATGCTGAAGCTGCTGCCACTAGTTATGGCCAAGACAATGAAATGCCATCAACGTCGTCTGCCAAGGCCGATGCCCAATGTCATAGTAGAGAGCATGTAAAATCAAAAAAACAAAAGTTCAGTAAAATGACCCAAAAATCAAAATTAAAATCGTCTGAGGAGAAGCGTAAACTTGCCAATATGCCGTTTACGACACGGAGTGGCAAGGAACGGCTGAGGCCCTCTCCTATGTTCCTCATGACTAGTGGGTCAGCTTCACATGAGGATGGAAGCAGTCATCCTCCTGCTAGAAAACTTAAAAGACTTAAGATGGCAAAAGCACAGCAAAGAACTGTGCGTTCTTCTAAATCACAAATCCCCAAGGAGAGTCCAATTGTGTCGGTTGCGATGCCTGACCTTCCCAACACTGGACGGGAAGAGGTGGTGCCTTCCACCATTTGCACGCCCCCTGCAAGTGCTGGAAGGAGCACCCGCAGTCCAGTTCCTGATAATCAAACTGAAGATGTCACTGTTGAAGTACGCCAGGATGAGGATATGGGTGTTGCTGGCGCTGGGGAGGAAATTGACAAGGAGAATTCTGATGGTGAGGTGGTTTGTTTAAGTCAGGCACCCGGGGAGACACCTGTTGTCCGTGGGACGAATATGGCCATTGACATGCCTGGTCAAAATACAAAAAAAATCACCTCTTCGGTGTGGAATTATTTCAACAGAAATGCGGACAACTGGTGTCAAGCCGTGTGTTGCCTTTGACAAGCTGTAATAAGTAAGGGTAAGGACGTTAACCACCTAGGAACATCCTCCCTTATACGTCACCTGGAGCGCATTCATCAGAAGTCATTGACAAGTTCAAAAACTTTGGGTGACAGCGGAAGCAGTCCACTGACAACTAAATCCCTTTCTCTTGTAACCAAGCTCCTGCAAACCACACCACCAACTCCCTCAGTGTCAATTTCCTCCTTAGACAGGAAAGCCAATAGTCCTGGAGGCCATGTCACTGTCAAGTCTGACGAGTCCTCTCCTGCCTGGGATTCCTCCAATGCATCCTTGAGTGTAACGCCTACTGCTGCTGGCGCTGCTGTTGTTGCTGCTGGGAGTCGATCGTTATCCCAGAGGGGAAGTCGAAAGACCACTTGTACTACTTCCAGTAAGCAACTGACTGTCCAACAGTCCTTTGCGAGGAAGATGAAATATCACAGCAGTCATCCTTCTGCAAAGCGGATAACTCAGGCCTTGGCAGCCTGGGTGGTGAGAAACGTGTTTCCGGTATCCACCGTTAATTCACAGGGAACTAGAGAATTGATTGAGGTACTGTGTCCCCGGTACCAAATACCATCTAGGTTCCATTTCTCTAGGCAGGCGATACCGAAAATGTACACAGATGTCACAAAAAGAGTCACCAGTGTCCTAAAAAATGCAGTTGTACCCAATGTCCACTTAACCACGGACATGTGGACAAGTGGAGCAGGGCTGACTCAGGACTATATGACTGTGACAGCCCACTGGGTAGATGTATTGCCTCCCGCAGCAAGAACAGCAGCGGCGGCACCAGTAGCAATATCTCGCAAACGCCAACTCGTTCCTAGGCAGGCTACGCTTTGTATCACCGCTTTCCATAAAAGGCACACAGCTGACAACCTCTTACGGAAACGGAGGAACATCATCGCAGAATGGCTTACCCCAATTGGACTCTCCTGGGGATTTGTGACATCGGATAACGCCACCAATATTGTGCGTGCATTACATCTGGGCAAATTACAGCACATCCCATGTTTTGCACATACATTGAATTTGGTGGTGCAGAATTATTTAAAAAACAACAGGGGCGTGCAAGAGATGCTGTCGGTGGCCCGAAGAATTGCGGGCCACTTTCGGCATTCAGCCACCGCATGCCGAAGACTGGAACACCAGCAAACACTCCTGAACCTGCCCTGCCATCATCTGAAGCAAGAGGTGGTTTTGAGGTGGAATTCAACCCTCTATATGCTTCAGAGGATGGAGGAGCAGCAAAAGGCCATTCAAGCCTATACAGCTACCTACGATACAGGCAAAGGAGGGGGAATGCACCTGACTCAAGCACAGTGGAGAATGATTTCAACGTTGTGCAAGGTTCTGCAACCCTTTGAACTTGCCACATGTGAAGTCAGTTCAGACACTGCCAGCCTGAGTCAGGTCAATCCCCTCATCAGGCTTTTGCAGAAGAAGCTGGAGACATTGAAGGAGGAGCTAAAACAGAGCGATTCCGTAGGCACGTGGGACTTGTGGACGGAGCCCTTAATTCGCTTAACCAGGATTCACGGGTGGTCAATCTGTTGAAATCAGAGCACTACATTTTGGCCACCGTGCTCGATCCTAGATTTAAAACCTACGTTGTATCTCTCTTTCCGGCAGACACAAGTCTGCAGAGGTTCAAAGACCTGCTGGTGAGAAAATTGTCAAGTCAAGCGGAACGTGACCCGTCAACAGTTCCTCCTTCACATTCTCCCGCAACTGGGGCTGCGAGGAAAAGGCTAAGAATTCCGAGCCCACCCTATGGCGGTGATGCAGGGCAGTCTGGAGCGAGTGCTGACATCTGGTCCGGACTGAAGGACCTGCCAACGATTACTGACATGTCGTCTACTGTCACTGCATATGATTCTGTCACCATTGAAAGAATGGTGGAGGATTATATGAGTGACCGCATCCAAGCAGGCACTTCAGACAGTCCGTACATATACTGGCAGGAAAAAGAGGCAATTTGGAGGCCCTTGCACAAACTGGCTTTATTTTACCTAAGTTGCCCCCCCTCCAGTGTGTACTCTGAAAGAGTGTTTAGTGCAGCTGCTCACCTTGTCAGCAATCGGCGTACGAGGTTACTTCCAGAAAATGTGGAGAAGATGATGTTCATCAAAATGAATTATAATCAATTGCTCCGTGGAGACATTCACCAGCAATTGCCTCCAGAAAGTACACAGGGACCTGAGATGGTGGATTCCAGTGGGGACGAATTAATAATCTGTGAGGAGGGGGATGTACACAGTGAAAGGGGTGAGGAATCGGACGATGAGGAGGTGGACATCTTGCCTCTGTAGAGCCAGTTTGTGCAAGGAGAGATTGATTGCTTCTTTTTTGGTGGGGGCCCAAACCAACCAGTCATTTCAGTCACAGTTGTGTGGCAGACCCTGTCGCTGAAATTATGGGTTTGTTAAAGTGTGCATGTCCTGTTTATACAACATAAGGGTGGGTGGGAGGGCCCAAGGACAATTCCATCTTGCACCTCTTTTTTCTTTCATTTTTATTTGCATCATGTACTGTTTGGGGACTATTTTTTGAAGTGCCATCCTGTCTGACACTGCAGTGCCACTCCTAGATGGGCCAGGTGTTTGTGTCGGCCACTTGGGTCGCTTAGCTTAGTCACACAGCTACCTCATTGCGCCTCTTTTTTTCTTTGCATCATGTGCTGTTTGGGGACTATTTGTTTAATCTGCCATCCTGTCTGACACTGCAGTGCCACTCCTAGATGGGCCAGGTGTTTGTGTCGGCCACTTGTGTCACTTAGCTTAGTCACACAGCTACCTCATTGCGCCTCTTTTTTTCTTTGCATCGTGTGCTGTTTGGGGACTATTTTTTTGAAGTGCCATCCTGTCTGACACTGCAGTGCCACTCCTAGATGGGCCAGGTGTTTGTGTCGGCCACTTGGGTCACTTAGCTTAGTCACACAGCTACCTCATTGCACCTCTTTTTTTCTTTGCATCGTGTGCTGTTTGGGGACAATTTTTTTGAAGTGCCATCCTGTCTGACACTGCAGTGTCACTCCTAGATTGGCCAGGTGTTTGTGTCGGCCACTTAGGTCACTTAGCTTAGTCATCCAGCGACCTCGGTGCAAATTTTAGGACTAAAATAATATTGAGAGGTGTGAGGTGTTCAGAATAGACTGGAAATGAGTGGAAATTATGGTTATTGAGGTTAATAATACTATAGGATCAAAATGACCCCCAAATTCTATGATTTAAGCTGTTTTTGAGGGCTTTTTGTAAAAAAAAACACCCGAATCCAAAACACACCCGAATCCGACAAAAAATTTTCAGGGAGGTTTTGCCAAAACGCGTCCGAATCCAAAACACGGGCGCGGAACCGAATCCAAAACCAAAACACAAAACCCGAAAAATTTCCGGTGCACATCACTAAATTCATTTTAATCAGCAGAAGCTGCTTGTGCCCCTGGGCATTTGCCTAGTTTGCCTATGCCTAGGGCTGGCTCTGCCTGGAGACCATAAGCCAGTTGTAACGCCGCCTGAGTTAAGCAGCCATGCAGGATGCCGTCCAAACTATATTTAAAGGGGAAACCACTTACAAGGCATGGTTTTGCTTTGTAAGTGATTGCCCCTTTAAAAAAATTCCTGAGTTTGGCCGGCATCCTGCACAGCTGCAGAACTCGGGCGACATTACATCTGGCCTCATATATTTTGTTACTCATAATGTAAAAATTCAGATTTAGATGTCCCTTCTCTTCTTCCATTCCTTCTTCATTGATCATGACATTATTCCTCCTTCAGTTATTTCTATTTGTCGCTGTTCCATATTGTCTTCATATCTATTCATATTATTAAGTTAGTCTGATATTTTGCTCATAGATGCATACATTGTTGTGTCAGTCACTACTGTTACTCCCTCCTCCCCTCCCTCCATCCTTTATTCTTTCTGTGTATCCGAAACTCCTTTCTTTATAGCTTTCATTCTTTATTAAATTGTTTGTAGAAAAAAACCTGTGAATTTTGGATAATACAGAAATTACTGACTACTCACAGCTTACAAATATTGATTCTCAATATATTTTCTAAAATCTGTTTTGTTAGCTGTCCCCGGCCCTCATCATATGCAGTATTCTTACACTTCATGTTCATGTTACGCTCTATGTTTCAAATAATGAGAAAATGTGACATTTACTCAGACAGCGAAGCATTGACGTTACATAACAAGCCCAATGCAGGCAGCCTTCCCTGAGATTGATTTTTAGATGGAGTGGGGCTGACATCTGGATGTCACACACCACCAATCCATATGCCCATAGGGATCGGATACACTCTCGCCAGTTCTGAGCTTTTGTTGTGGGGATATAGTAAATTTACCTACAATCAAAATCCCGAATATCAAAATACTGACAACCATTGACCGATGGTCAAAATACCGACAAGGTCAAAATACTGACATGGTCAAAATACCAACATTAAAAATGTCATCATTGTCAACATACCAACATTTAAAATGTCGACAGATCAAAAAAAGACATGAGTTTTTCAGAATTTTTTAATTGAAACTGACTTGTTCATACTTTATGCAATGCATTGTATCACAAAAAATTCCTAGTATACGTGAGTACACCTGGCCAATAAAGCTGATACTGACTTGCTCATACTTTACCATCCTAGTGGACATGGAGGGGGAATATAATAGTGTGCCGAGCGCAGTTAGGCACCGTGCCCTAAGCATGGCCAGCGCAGCGTGCCATGCAATGGGACGCGGTACACTTATACGGTGTCCATGTTGACCTATGTCGACAAACACAATCAAAAAATGTGAAAAACTTGTGTCGGCTGTATGACCTGTCGACATTTTAAACATTGGTATTATGACAGTTTCTACATTTTAAATGTCGGAATTTTGACCATGTTGGTATTTTCAGTATGTCGGTATTTTGACCTTGTCGGTATTTTGACCATTGGTCAATTGTTGTCTGTATTTTGACCGTCGGGATTTTGAGTGTAGGTAAATCATACTGATCCCTCTATTGTGATCTGTGGGCTTTACCTCAAAAAACCAATGTATTCTACTCCACTTCTGAAATGTAAATGAGATGGCACAATCAGAAAATCAAATGTCTGCTAATATAATCTGCTCTTTAAGATGTGTTCTTTCTAGTTCTAAGAAAATGTTTTAGGAACAAACGTTTCTTTAAAAACATATTCTAATTGTAAACAACATGTACTGAGTGAAATATTGACCTGTATACATGCATCACCCACATGTTTTGTAAGGACAGGGATCGGCCATTAACTGGATTTAACTCCTTATTCTCTGGACATCTACAGTCACTACTGTTTACCTTGGTGTGTTGTGGTTGTGCAGTATACCTCCCATCACCTTTATATAGCATTACTCTTCAGGTAACTACTCTCTCTAATTGCAAAATGTGTCTGAAAAACATAACATTTTTGTGATCTATTGAGTTGGTGGCAAACATGAGCTATGCACAAGACACACATGAGCCAGTAACTGCAATCCCCCATGTCATATGCAGCAGAAATACTACTGGAGATGGGCCATCATTGTGAGTATACAAAAGGCCTGGGAATAAGATGTGCAATGCAAAGAGATGCGCAAAAATAAGCCACAACTTGCATTCAGCCCAACTCTGTATCATATCCATAATCTTCATCTTCCATAGCAGATGTACTGTACATACTGTACAAGTCACATGTTGTTATGTCTCAACATCCAGCTACAGCTACACCCATATCCTCATCCTTCTGATCTTACACCAGAGCTGGCCAAACCGGTCCTCGAGATCTACCAACAGTACACATTTTCCAGACCACCTAGCTGGTGCTCAGGTGTAGTCATTACTAATTAAGATGTGCTGCATTCATTCCTAACTGACAATTCTACAGTTCTCCAGGAGGCCTGGAAAACATGAACTGTTGGTAGATCTTGAGGACCGGTTTGGCCAGCCCTGTCTTACACCATGTATAGTGGGATAGAGCACAGTGAACAGTGAGATGGGGGAAGGGTTGTCTCTCTGGCAATGTATTAGTACATCCCACCCTTAGTACAGAAAGAAGAGCACCTGACAGCGACTGCAGCTGTTTGTCTCCCTGGTCTCTGCTGCACTATGATCATCCCCTCACACAGCGGTGATTGCTCTCCTCCCTCCAGTCTGCCAGATCACACAGCCATAGTACTGGACCCAAGGCACAGGGAGTTACAGACAATGGGTCATAAGGTACTGCAGAGCCGCTTGCTGTATGGGTATTGGGCAGTTGCAGTGTACGGGAACAGGCAACTGGAGACCCGGGCATTGGTGAGGCAGGGTGCTGGGGTTGTGCTGCGGGGCTCAGGTGTCCAGCCCATGCTAAATACATTTCAGCATGCAGCGGGCCATTGTGGGCATATGCACTGTGGCATATGCACTGTGTGCTGAGCACCGTCCACACCACCCTAGTTACAGCCCTACGTCAGAGTAGGCAAACATGTCAGCAGGGGTGGTTCAAGAGAGGAGGGGGCCCGTGTGCAGGCTCAGTACATGATCCTCCTCTCTGCAGGTGCAGTAGACTCTGGCTTTGTACCTACTGTGCATGTGCAGGTCTCCAGGAAGATGGCGCACACGCCTTGTTCCCAGGGACATACCTATAGCGCATGTGCAAATCATCAGGAAAATGCCTGTTATGGTAATTTTCCTTGTGATTTCTGTAGTGAGTGCTGAGCTGACAAAGCAGTAAATATCATTATATGGTTGTAGGCTGTGCAAAGTGTGGGCCCCACACACCCTGCATCCATTATAGATACGCCAGTGCATGTCAGTATAGTAACTGGTGTTAGTGAAATAAGGAAGCTGAAGTGGTGTAAGGGGAGGCATTTGATATGCCGGCTGTCGGGATCCCAGCGCTCACCATACCGACGCCGGAATCCTGACAGCTGGCATACCGACAACTATTCTCCCTCTTGGGGTGTCCACGACACCCCTGGAGGGAGAATAAATAACGTGCGCCACCATGCCACCTGCAAGGGGCTCTTTTGCGCTCACTCCGCTGCCTGCATGCCGGCGGTCGGGATCCTGGCACCGGTATGCTAGGAGCCGGGATCCCAAGCGCCGGCATAACATACTACACCCGATGTAAGTGATGATAATAAAGGATAACAGGTCATCTTCTACGATGGATAAATTATTATAAAATTCCTGAATTTCAAAGTGTTTTCTGTTTATATTTATTATTATTGCTCCTTTAAATGCAGCACCTGAACCTGTCAATGTAAAACGAGTTGCTTAGTAAATTCACCTCTTCATTTATTAATGTACTGGAACATAAAGGCATACTTGCCTACCTGACCCTCTCCATGAGGGAGAAAATACTCTGTTCCTGTACTTTCCTGGTAATGTATGATTGCCATCACCTGTGGTGAAACACCTTTCTTATCAATTAACTAGCTCACCACAGGTGATGGCAATCATACATTACCAGGAAAGTCCAGGAACAGAGCATTTTCTCCCTCATGGAGAGGGTCAGGTAGGCAAGTATGCATAAAGGACATTTACCTGTTACTGTATATAGTTATCAATTATTGTTCCACCATTCCTCAAGCTTATTGAGCTTACAGTTTCTTGTTTTGGAAACTGACATTTATTAGCTACTTATCTGGTATTATAACAGCAAAGTCAAATAGGGATACAGCCACAGACCTATGCCCAGTGCTAAGGATCTGGCCTGCAATGTCATTAATGGACTGTGTACTGTTAGTACCTAAATCTGCTCTGGTCCCCCTTCCAGTATGCCTGTACAACTTTCGGTGGGGCAGTTCCATTTTTCCATGTTTTAGGGACTGTCCCATTAACTCACTTGCAGGCCGCACTTTTTTTTTTTTTTTTTTTGCGGGGGGGGGGGGGAGTAATTGGAGAGAAGCATGAGCATTCAGTCTCATCACTGCTCTGCATCTGTTAAGTGTGTAGGGAGAGACTTGGCCATCCCTCCCCTTACTGTCCTGCTTTTCAGGCACTGTCCCGCTATCCCACCCATGGGCTGCAGTGTCCCATGGTGGGTGGGGGGAGTTGGGAGGCCACCGCTCTGTTTAGCAGTAAATAGATGCCGTGCCCTCTACTCACGAGGCAATGCTCTCTTATTTCGGGCAGCTGTCCCTCCTCAAGCCCGCATAAAGTTGTGAGGCATACCAAAAGGCCACACCTTTTCCCTTTGAAGCCTTGCCCTTTCGGCATGAACGGAGTCCTGAATGAAAACTTACAAATGTTGTGAGCTATGCAATGAAGCATTTCACAAACATCCTGCAGTGACAAGATTATATAACAGAAAGACTCGGAGTGCCGGATGATTATTTTAGGACTGCAAAGGAGATCACAGCTGGTGTATATACCCTGGGGAAGCAGTGCACAAACCTGGAAGGAAGCCCTAGCACACAAACTATTAAAGTCCATTTTCATGGACAGTCCTGAAATAAAACTACATAAAAAAAATAAAAAATAAAGAAATGGGTATAGAATTTTATACACATTAGCAACTTAACTAGATAGTATTTTTTCAAAACGCCCTCCTGAATTAAACTATGGAAAAATATATATTGAAAATGATTAACTATAATTTTATTATTAAATATATCATATAGATAATTTAGTAAGGTCTGTTCCATCTCTATCATACATGTGCAGTAGGAGCTGGAGCGCAAGCCACCTGTCCAACAGCTCCGACTGCTAAGGAGATGGAATAGACATAACGCCAGAGAGGAGGACCTGCTGGGCTAAGAGCAGAGGGGGCTTGGGGTTGACGGGATGGAGCAGGGGTGGCAAGCAGAGAAGGAGATGGTGGCAGAAAACTGAGGTGCCACTTATAATATAAACATATACAGGGCTATAACTGTTTGCAGGGTGCCTGGAACTGCGCCCTCAGGACTGTTGCTGCAGTGCCACTAGAGCATCCGCTATCTAGCAGCCGCCTACCTGTCTGGCCAATGGGCTTACTGATCTTCTCCCTGCTGCAGTCCCTGACCTCCTGACAATTAATGAAAGATGTCAATGGGTGGTGGGGTTTAGGTCTGGCTGCAGTAGGGGCGGGGCTTATGGCTCTGTGCAGGGCTTAACTCTGGCACTGCTGAACAGGATGGTTTCTATGGACTGCATCACCTGAAGCCCATAGAAGCCAGATAGGGCTGACAGTATAGCAGGGAAGTGGCTTCCCATGGGAAGTGCTCCCTCTGCTATCGCACACGGGCTGGCAGTCCTAGGGAAACACCTTCCCTGGGACTGCCTATCTGGCTGTGATTAGCAAGGAATGCTTCCATGGGAAGTCACTGCCACTGCTAGTCAGACATGAGGGCGGCGGATTTTACTTGGGGGGCTGCAGCCCTGCAGCCCATAGATAAAATCTGTCACTGCTCAAGACAGACACCCTGCAGCTTGTACAGCATATCGAAGTGTTCGTAATTGCCAGCCCCACACCCTATGTGCGATGATGTAATGACATTAGTGCAACGTTATTACATCATGTGCTTGACAGTAGTCTTCCACATAGCTCCAGTAAGATTTTGTTTACCTGTGGTATAAACGCTGTTCCAGCATCCTACACCCCTACCCAATAACTACATAAACCCACAGGCTGGTGAGCCGTATGACACCCAGCTCCGCTCAAGCTCCACTCCATCTACCAGTGTATATAACCGTGAGTATGGTTGTACCTGCTTACTCTTACGTCCTAGAGGATGCTGGGGACTCCGTAAGGACCATGGGGGATAGACGGCCTCCGCAGGAGACATGGGCACTATAAAGATCTTTAGATGGGTGTGCACTGGCTCCTCCCTCTATGCCCCTCCTCCAGACCTCAGTTAGATCCTGTGCCCAGAGGAGACTGGGTGCATTACAGGGGAGCTCTCCTGAGTTTCTCTGAAAAAGACTTTTGTTAGGTTTTTTATTTTCAGGGAGCACAGCTGGCAACAGGCTCCCTGCATCGTGGGACTGAGGGGAGAGAAGCGAACCTACTTAAATGATAGGCTCTGCTTCTTAGGCTACTGGACACCATTAGCTCCAGAGGGTCGGAACGCAGGTCTCACCCTCACCGTTCGTCCCAGAGCCGTGCCGCCGTCCTCCTCACAGAGCCGGAAGATAGAAGCCGGGTGAGTATAAGAAGAAAGAAGACTTCAAAGGCGGCAGAAGTCTTCAGATCTTCTCTGAGGTAACGCGCGCCATTGCTCACACACACACACACACACACACACACACACACACACACACACACACAGCGGGCACTGAAGGGTGCAGGGCGCAGGGGGGGCGCCCTGGGCAGCAATAATAAACCTCTAGGGACTGGCTAATATATATATATATGCTGCGGAGGCAGTATATAACATAATCCCCCGCCAGTATTGGAAATTTGAGCGGGACCAAAGCCCGCCACTGAGGGGGCGGAGCTTGATCCTCCAGCACTAACCAGCACCATTTTCTCCACAGCACACTGCAGAGAAGCTGGCTCCCCGGACTCTCCCCTGCTGAACACGGTGACAGAGGGCAAAAAAGAGGGGGGGGGCACATTTAATTGGCGCAGTGAGTGTATATATATATATATATTTATATAAAAGCGCTGTTTTAACTGGGAATTTTGTTTCCAGTGTCAGGTGGCGCTGGGTGTGTGCTAGCATACTCTCTCTCAGTCTCTCCAAAGGGCCTTATTGGGGAACTGTCTCCATATAGATATATCCCTGAGTGTGTGGGGGTGTCGGTATGCGTGTGGCGGCATGTCTGAAGCGGAAGGCTCATCTAAGGAGGAGGTGGAGCAGATGATTGTGGTGTCTCCGTCGGCAACGCCGACACCTGATTGGTTGGATATGTTGAATGTTTTAAATGAAAATGTGTCTTTATTACATCAGAGATTGGACAAAGCAGAGTCCAGGGATAGAACAGGGAGTCAATCCATGACTTTGACTGTGTCACAGGGCCGTTCAGGGTCTCAGAAACGTCCCCTGTCCCAAGTAGCAGACACTGATACCGACACGGATTCTGACTCCAGTGTCGACTACGATGATGCGAGGTTACACCCAAGGGTGGCCAAAAGTATTCATTATATGATTATTGCAATAAAGGATGTTTTACATATCACAGATGACCCCTCTGTCCCTGACAAGAGGGTACACATGTTTAAGGAAAAGAAACCTGAGGTAACCTTTCCCCCATCTCATGAGCTGAATGCGTTATTTGAAAAGGCTTGGGAAACTCCAGACAAGAAACTGCAGATTCCCAAGAGAATTCTTATGGCGTATCCTTTCCCTGCGCAGGACAGGTGACGGTGGGAATCCTCACCCAGGGTGGACAAGGCGTTAACGCGCTTGTCCAAAAAGGTGGCGCTACCATCTCCAGACACGGCAGCCCTCAAGGATCCTGCTGATCGCAGACAGGAAACTACCTTAAAATCAATTTATACACATACGGGTGCCTTGCTCAGACCGGCAATAGCGTCGGCTTGGGTTTGTAGCGCTGTAGCGGCTTGGACGGATACTTTGTCAGCTGACATTGATACCCTGGATAGGGATACCATTTTATTGACCTTAGGTAACATTAAAGACGCAGTCTTATATATGAGAGACACTCAGAGAGACGTTGGTCTGCTAGGTTCGAGAGCCAACGCCATGGCGATTTCTGCTAGGTGAGCCCTGTGGACCCGCCAATGGACGGGTGATGCCGACTCAAAGAGGCATATGGAAGTTTTGCCTTACAAAGGTGAGGATTTATTTGGGGAAGGTCTCGCGGACCTGGTTTCCACAGCTACCGCGGGTAAATCTTCTTTTTTACCTTATGTTTCCCCACAGCAAAAGAAAACGCAGTAATATCAGATGCAGTCCTTTCGGTCGCATAAGTCCAGAAGAGGTCGGGGCTCTTCCTTCCTCGCCAGAGGTAAGGGTAGAGGGAAAAGACTGCCTGCTACGGCTAGTTCCCAGGAGCAGAAGTCCTCCCCGGCTTCTACTAAATCCACCGCATGACGCTGGGGCTCCACTGAGGGAGTCCGCGCCGGTGGGGGCACGTCTTCGACTCTTCAGCCACTTCTGGGTTCAGTCAGATGTGGATCCTTGGGCAATGGAAATTGTATCCCAAGGTTACAAGCTGGAATTCGAAGACGTGCCTCCTCGCCGGTTTTTCAAATCGGCTTTACCAGCTTCTTCCCCAGAAAGGGAGATAGTTTTAGCTGCAATTCAAAAACTGTGTCAACAACAAGTGGTTGTCGAGGTTCCCCTAGTTCAACAGGGGAAGGGGTACTATTCAACCCTATTTGTGGTCCCGAAACCGGATGGCTCGGTCAGACTCATTCTAGATTTAAAATCCCTAAACCTGTACTTGAAAAAGTTCAAATTCAAGATGGAATCGCTCCGGGCAGTTATCTCCAGCCTGGAAGGGGGGATTTTATGGTGTCACTGGACATAAAGGACGCATACCAAAATGACGAATCGAAGTGGATCTGTTTGGACGCCCCCTGCAGCTGAGAAATATGTTGCTCTAGAGATATCACCAACCTCTAATTTAGACAAAAATGGATACAGAAATTGGCAAACACATAACATCAAGCGCTGAGAGATAGAATTCAAACCTTCCCTTTTGAATAGGAAGAGAGAGGTTTCTATGGAAGGCGTTTTCCTCTATTTCTTAAATTGGAGATTCCAATCCTTCATTCACATCAGGAATCATGACATGTAAAGAAGATACAATACAATGGTGTAGTATGTCTTCACAGAATCACACTTCACCCCAGTGATACTGATTAAATAGACAATGAGTGTTGAGCCTCCACCAGATCTTCATGCAATTTCAACCTTTCAATTTAATGAAGGACAAAACGTACCCCAACTCACAATAAAAAGTGGGTGTTGTAAGCATATAAAGGTATCAATGTATAGATATAAAATCAGAGAAAGCAGTCTAGTGGGTGTACCCCAACTCACAGTGACTAGGGGTGGATAAAGCCTATAAAGGTTTCTTTTAATAGGTACTTCAGATTACAGCGTACCCCAACTCACAGTTTAACAGGTGTTCATAATCATATCACGGTTTCTTTCATTCTCCAGATAGCCAGACAGTAAAGTTGATATCGAAAAAAGAATTTATTCCACGAGGTAAAAAAGTTCATAAAATATTCCCACAGGAATAGACAAGTGACAAAACATTTTGTTAAAAAAGGAGCAAATGATGAACAATCACACCACCTGGCTTGGACACTTTGTGTACATCACCTGGTCAAGCAGATTCCGGAATTCTGATCAGGGCATCCAGGGTCTAAAGTCCAGATGGGGAGATGGTGCATCAATGATGAAAAACGCTCCTGTCTGCTGCCCGACAGGAGCGTTTTTCATCATTGATGCACCATCTCCCCATCTGGACTTTGGACCCTGGATGCCCTGATCAGAATTCCGGAATCTGCTTGACCAGGTGATGTACACCAGGTGTCCAAGCCAGGTGGTGTGATTGTTCATCATTTGCTCCTTTTTTAACAAAAAGTTTTGTCACTTGTCTATTCCTGTGGGAATATTTTATGAACTTTTTTACCTCGTGGAATAAATTCTTTTTTCGATATCAACTTTACTGTCTGGCTATCTGGAGAATGAAAGAAACCGTGATATGATTATGAACACCTGTTAAACTGTGAGTTGGGGTACGCTGTGATCTGAAGTACCTATTAAAAGAAACCTTTATAGGCTTTATCCACCCCTAGTCACTGTGAGTTGGGGTACGCCCACTAGACTGCTTTCTCTGGTTTTACACATTGATACCTTTATATGCTTACAACACACATTTTTATTGTGAGTTGGGGTACGTTTTGTCCTTCATTAAATTGAAAGGTTGAAATTGCATGAAGATCTGGTGGAGGCTCACACTCATTGTCTATTTAATCAGTATCACTGGGGTGAAGTGTGATTCTGTGAAGACATACTACACCATTGTATTGTATCTTCTTTACATGTCATGATTCCTGATGTGAATGAAGGATTGGAGTCTCCAATTTAAGAAATAGAGGAAAACACCTTCCATAGAAACCTCTCTCTTCATATTCAAAAGAGAAGGTTTGAATTCTATCTCTCAGCCCTTGATGTTATGTGTTTGCCAATTTCTGTATCCATAAAGGACGCATACTTTCATGTCCCCATATATCCCCCTCATCAGGCGTACCTGAGATTCGCTGTACAGGACTGTCATTACCAGTTTCAGACGTTGCCGTTTGGGCTTTCCACGGCCCCGAGGATTTTCACCAAGGTAATAGCGGAAATGATGGTGCTCCTGCGCCGGCAGGGAGTCACAATTATCCTGTACTTGGACGATCTCCTAATAAAAGCGAGATCGAGAGATCAGTTGCTGAAAAGCGTGGCGCTCTCCCTGAGAGTGCTGCAGCAACATGGCTGGAATCTGAATCTACCAAAGTCACAGTTGGTTCCAACAACTCGGCTATCTTTTTTAGGCATGATTCTGGACACGGAACAAAAGAGGGTTTTTCTCCCAATGAAAAAAGCCCAGGAACTCCAGAACATGGTCAGAGACCTGTTAAAACCGAAAAGAGTGTCAGTCCATCAATACACTCGAGTACTGGGGAAAATGGTGGTGACCTACGAGGCCATCCCCTTCGGCAGGTTTCATGCAAGGACGTTTCAGTGGGACCTTCTGGACAAGTGGTCCGGGTCCCATCTTCAAATTCATCAGAAAATAAGCCTGTTCCCCAGGGCCAGGGTGTCTCTCCTGTGGTGGCTACGGAGTGCTCACCTTCTAGAGGGTCGCAGGTTCGGCATTCATGACTGGGTTCTGGTGACCACGGACGTGAGCCTCCGAGGATGGGGAGCAGTCACACAAGGAAGAAACTTTCAGAGACTATGGTCAAGCCGGGAGGCTTGTCTACACATCAACGTACTGGAATTGAGGGCCATATACAACGGCCTACGTCAAGCGGAGAATCTTCTTCGCGACCTACCGGTTCTGATTCAATCAGACAACGTCACAGCCGTGACTCATGTAAACCGCCAAGGCGGGACAAGGAGCAGAGCGGCAATGGCAGAAGCCACCAGGATTCTTCGCTGGGCGGAAAATCACATAAGCGCTTTGGCTGCAGTCTTCATTCCAGGAGTGGACAACTGGGAAGCAGACTTCCTCAGCAGACACGATCTCCATCCAGGAGAGTGGGGACTTCATCAAGAAGTTTTTGCAGAGATAACAAGTCATTGGGGACTTCCTCAAATAGACATGATGGCGTCACGCCTCAACAAGAAGCTTCAGAGGTATTGTGCCAGGTCAAGGGACCCTCAGGCAGTAGCAGTAGATGCCCTGGTGACACCGTGGG
This sequence comes from Pseudophryne corroboree, assembly GCF_028390025.1. Lineage (NCBI taxonomy): Eukaryota > Metazoa > Chordata > Amphibia > Anura > Myobatrachidae > Pseudophryne > Pseudophryne corroboree. Next base: position 282,540,307 of record NC_086446.1, read on the forward strand.
TGTTTCAGCCGGTCTATGTGTTCCCTCCTCTTCCACTCATCTCAAAGATATTGAGAATCATAAGCCGAAAAAGCGTGCGGACAATACTCATTGTTCCAGATTGGCCTTGAAGGGCCTGGTATTTAGATCTTCAGGAAATGCTCACAGAAGATCCGTGGCCTCTTCCTCTCAGAGACGACCTGTTGCAACAGGGGCCCTGCGTGTTCCAAGACTTACCGTGGTTACGTTTGATGGCATGGCGGTTGAACACCGAATCCTAGCTGGGAAAGGCATTCCAGAAGAAGTCATCCCTACTCTGATAAAGGCTAGGTAGGAGGTAACGGTGAAACATTATCACCATATCTGGAGAAAGTATGTATCTTGGTGTGAAGCTAAGAATGCTCCTACTGAGGAATTCCATCTGGGCCGTTTTCTCCACTTTCTACAGACAGGAGTGGATATGGGCCTAAAATTAGGCTCCATTAAGGTACAGATTTCGACCCTATCAATTTTCTTTCAGAAAGAATTGGCTTCTCTACCAGAAGTCCAGACTTTTGTAAAGGGAGTGCTGCACATACAGCCTCCTTTTGTGCCTCCAGTGGCACCATGGGACCTTAACGTGGTGTTACGGTTCCTAATATCTCACTGGTTTGAACCTCTTCAAACGGTTGAATTAAAATTTCTCACTTGGAAGGTGGTCATGTTGTTGGCCTTGGCATCTGCAAGGCGGGTGTCCGAGTTGGCGGCTTTGTCTCACGAAAGCCCCTATCTGATTTTCCATGTGGATAGAGCGGAATTAAGGACTCGTCCTCAATTTTTGCCTAAAGTGGTTTCATCGTTTCATCATTGCATATGAACCAACCTATTGTGGTACCTGTGGCTACAGATGACTTGGAGGATTCCAAGTCCCTTGATGTAGTCAGGGCCTTAAAAATTTATGTAGCCAGGACGGCTCGGGTTAGGAAAACAGAGGCACTATTTATCCTGTATGCAGCCAACAAGGTTGGCGCTCCTGCTTCTAAGCAGACTATTGCTCGCTGGATCTGTAACACGATTCAGCAGGCTCGTTATACGGCTGGATTGCCGTTACCAAATTCGGTAAAGGCCCATTCCATTAGGAAGGTGGGCTCTTCTTGGGCGGCTACCCGAGGCGTCTCGGCATTACAGCTATGCCGAGCGGCGACTTGGTTGGGTTCAAACACTTTTGCAAAATTCTACAAGTTTGATATCCTGGCTGATGAGGACCTCATGTTTGCTCAATCGGTGCTGCAGAGTCATCCGCACTCTCGCGCCTGGTCTGGAGCTTTGGTATAATCCCCATGGTCCTTACGGAGTCCCCAGCATCCTCTACAGACTAGGAGAAAAAGATTTACCGGTAGGTTTAAAATCTTATTTTTTCTTTAATAAAACCACTACACTTGTTAAGTACCTGTAACTGGGCTGTTCATATTTGTAAGGCATCCACTGGTGTGTACAGAAACTCTGCTACATCCTCAAACCTGTACACATATTTCTCCCCACCAGGCACTAGGTCCCAGGGAGGTCTTGTCTCCAATCTGATGTATTATGGCACATGTTCTGCAGCCATCTTGTAAATTCTTACTTTGTACTATGTGAGACTGTAGTAGTGTGATACGGCAGGTGACAGAACTCACCTGCTTAGCACATGAGAGACCCCAGTAATTACCAGCATGAAGCTGTTCCAGCACCTCTGCACCAATAGTTGCAAGCAGCAAATACACACTGGCTGGTGAGCTATATAGAACCCACTACGCTGAAGCTACAATACATGGCTTTGTGTGGCCACATCTGATGCAACTACTCCAGGCAAGTGGTTAATACCGAGAACTATCAAGCGAGCCAGCATTTTCATCCCTTGTACTGCCTACTAAAATATTGCGTTTCTGTATGTCCAGCCCTGTCCAAACAGATTCAATAACATTAATCCCAGAAGGCCAAAAAAACTGCCCCTAATACTATACTTTTCATTATCCAGCACAACTAAAATATGATCTCTAGCAATGCTACATGTTTCTCAGCAGTGGTAATGAAATGATTACCAGCAATGCCTAACATTTATCCAGCACTGCCAAAAAATATTATTCCCGGTACTGATGAACAGTGTTTAGAATATTATCCTCATTAGTTCCCACCACTACCCAGAATATGATCTCTAGTAGTGCCCAGAAGAAAGTGAGAAATGTATGAAAAGCAATGTTAACACTGCAGGTCGACCATCTTCTCATCGATTGCCGAAAGTATCCAGGAAATTAGAGAACCTAGCTATTCCCTATTGTCCCTATTCTGGGACAATGGTCGTCATTCCGAGTTGTTCGCTCGCTAGCTGCTTTTAGCAGCATTGCACATGCTAGGCCGCCGCCCTTTGGGAGTGTATCTTAACTTAGCTGAATAGCAAACGAAAGATTAGCAGAACTGCTACTAAATAATTTGCTGCAGTTTCTGAGTAGCTCCAGACCTACTCCTAGACTGCGATCACCTCAGTCCGTTTAGTTCCTGGTTTGACGTCACAAACACGCCCTGCATTCGGCCAGCCACTCCCCCATTTCCCCAGCCACTCCTGCGTTTTTTCCAGGCACGCCTGCGTTTTTTAGCACACTCCCTGAAAACGGCCAGTTTCCACCCACTTCCTGTCAATCACAGGAAGTGGGTGAAAGTTTTGTTTGAAAGTACTTAGCGCATGCGCGCTGCGTACCATGCGCATGCACATTTTTGCCATTTTTTTACTTAATCGCTGCACTGCGAAAATCGGTAGCGAGCGAACAACTCAGAATGACCACCAATGTCATCACAACTGCAGTTGTTTCCAAGTTTAAACTCTGAGTGATTCTGTTGTCTTGTCCTCTCTTGCTTTCTTCCATTGACATAAGTAACATCATGACCGTACAAATTGGAACTCTCCACAAAGAGAAGCTGTCTTTCCTGTTGATCTCATCTGCAACTTGTCCCATAGGAGCAGATGTATTAAGCCTGGAGAAGGCATAAAGAAGTGATAAAGCGGTGATAAGTGCAAGGTGATAATGCACCAGCCAATCAGCTCCAATATGTAAACTGACAGTTAGGAGCTGATTGGCTAGCATGTTATCACCTTGCTCTTATCACCGCTTTATCACTTCTTTATGCCTTCTCCAGGCTTAATACATCTGCACCATCGTCTTGGAAATACCATGGCTCTGCATACTCCAGTTATTAACTGACAAATAGCTCATGTTTATCCTGGAGTTTCTATTGCCAGTCTGTCTAGAGAAAAAAAGACCAGTAGATTCGGTCACACTTTCAACAACCTTCTCCCAGCTTACCATTCCTGGTCCCTATCTAGTTTTTTGTTGGTGTTTTCAGCAAGCAGAGTGCAGAAAATTGTCCACTTCATTGTGAGGGGAATTGCACTATTAAGCTCATGCCTGGTAAAATATCCCATCCGCCCTCTAGCTTTACCCAAGACCAAGGCAATATCTGAATATATTAAGGAGAACTTGGGACAAGTATTTATCCACAAGTCCCATTATTGAGTAGGTGCAGGCATTGGGGGTCATTCCGACCCGATCGCTCGCTGCAGTTTGTCGCAGTGCAGCGATCGGGTCGGAACTGCGCATGGCAGATTTCGTTACCTAGCGATCGCCTCTGAGACAGAGGCGGTCGCTAAGCGGGAGGGGTCTGAACGACGGCATTAAGCCGCCGTTTAGGGGGAGCGGTCCAGCCAATGCAGGCGTGGCCGGACCATTGGGAGGGGCGGGCCATGGCGGCTGCGTGACGTGTCACGCAGCCGCTGCGGCCAGCGGGAGCTGCGCTGGCCGGGAATGTTACTCCTCAAATACAAAGGCATCGCCTCTGTGCGATGCTTTTGTATTTGTGCGGGCGGGGGGGGGCCTGCACTGACATGCGGGGTGGACTAGCCCTGTGCTGGGCGTCCCCCCGCATGTCTGAGTTAACGATCGTAGCTGTGCTAAACTTAGCACAGCTACGATCAACTCGGAATTACCCCCATTGTCTTCATTAAGAAAAAATATGGAAGACAGAGGGGTATATTTACTAAAGTGTGGGTTTAAAGAATTGGCGGTTTCCAATAGCAACCAATCAGATTCTAGTTATTATCTTCTAGAATGTGTTAGATAAATGATAAGTAGAATATGTTTGGTTGCTATGGGCAACATCTCCAATTCTGTAAAACCCGAAATGTTCAATTAGGGATAATGAGTTGCTCGAAATAAATTTGTCTCTTGAGGAATAGATCTTTTTATTAAAGGGAGCACTTCATCCTGGAAGTCTATGCATAAATTGCAATAATCTTTTATATCTTTAGACTGGCACAATGGGGGTGATTCCAAGATGATCGTAGCCCTGCAAAATTTTGGAGGGCTACGATCATGACCATAGACATGCGGGGGGACGCCCAGCACAGGGCTATCCCGCCTGCATGTCAGTGTCCCCCCCCCCCCTGCAGAAGTGCAAAAGCATCGCACAGCTGCAACGCTTTTGCACTTTAGGAGTAGCTTCCGGCCAGTGCAGCTTTAGCATGCTGGCCGGGAGCTTCTCGTCGCGCCCCATCCCACAGCAGCTGCATGTGATGTCACGCAGCTGCTGCAGCCCTCCCCCCGCACGGTCCGGTCACGCCTGCCTTGGCCGGACCACACCCACGAAACGGGGACCAAATGCCGCCGTTCCGCTCCCCCCGCCCAGCGACCGCCTCTGCCTGTCAATCAGGCAGAGGCGATCATAGCGCAGCGATGGCCTTCGGCCATCTGGTATGCGCCAGTGCACTGCGATGCCGGCGCATGCGCAGTTCTGACCCGATCGCACCGCTGTGATAAACTGCAGCGTGCGATTGGTCATCAGAATGACTCCCAATGTCTGAACAATCTGCAAGCAAAGTTGTCCTTATTATTACTTGATTCTCACATCCAACCACCAAAAACAAGAACGCCGCTTTGTCATGATCCTTACCTGGAGATAGTAGAAGAAAGCAAACATATTCTCAATCCCTATGTAATATAGATATGAATGAGGTTAATGTGTATCAGGTGTGTAGGGAAAAGAAGGTTTCAGGTGAGAGGGAAAGAGTATTTAGGAATGAGATGAGGGATGGAATTGGGGAGTAGGAAGGGGGAGGAAGAGATGAGCAATGAGGAGGAAGTTAGGACAGATTAGGGTAAACTCGATATACTATTTATCAGGAATTGGTCTCAAGTATGGAATCACATTATGAAACACCTCAAGTTTAGCATGATACGCTTTTAACCTAATTTCATGCAGACACATTTATGTTATCATATATAAAGAAAGACATAATTAAGCATTAATTATTCTTGAGCATGAACCTAAATAAAATCTATTTTATGACTGCTGTATTGATTTCTTTTATTCGCTTAATTTAATTAGATTAGAGCTGTTGTGGAAAGTCCTGAATGTTTATTTGTTAAGCATCGGGTACTAAATCCCGGCGCTTCCAATCATGTTTATGCCTGAAAATTAGAAGGGCAATGCATTTACTAGCACTGTTTTGCTTGTAAAATCATGTCTTATGGCATTCAGTTAAAATACTAGTGGCCTGTCTTGGGCAGATGTGAAAGATGTGTTGCTAATATAGGATATACTTACTCCCAGTGCCTGGGCAGCTGCCAATGCTGAATATATTCTTTCAAATAATGTTCCAAGAATGTTACAAACTTTCCAGTGGAGACCACTGAAAGGACATAGCCAAATCTCATGTAACTATGCTACACTGGGATGTAACATGCAACATAAAACTACATTTTGTTTTGGATAAATATATGAGTAAAGGAGCCCAATCAATTGTAATTGCTGGTTTAGAATATTCCTTTGGGAGTCATATGTTGTGTGTTGTAGTGGAGACTGCAGGTTAAGGGCTCATTTACATAGATCTGTATTCTGGAATTCTGCCAAGCTGATGTTCAGTCTCAGGCTGAGCGTAGCCAGCATGAGACAAAGACATCACTCCACCATACAAAGAAATCAATGGATTTTTTTTTATCTCTGGAGCCGGGAAAGCCTGTACCAAAAAAGATAGAAAATAAGACGTTAAGCTTTTCGGGTGATGTGTAATTTATGGCAACGCTGAGGCTGGCATACATGTCTGCAGTGAGCAATGTGAGAAGCTTGATTTCTGAAATTCTAACTATAGAGGTGGATACTGTCTATGAAAAAGTATAAAAAGAGTTTTAACGACTTATGATACTATATTTCCAACAGATACTTCTTTGTGTAATGCTCTCTATTTATGACAAGTGGAAGTTGTGAGTCATTTGATCGGTGCTCTGCTTTGTATATCTATCACCAGATGATGCTCTGAATTGTATTCTAATTGGCAGATTTTCTGCATTATATTTATTTCTTTGACAAAATATAGTAAAATATACTCCAAAATAACATACTCTTCCCCCCACCTATTGCATTTTCTGTTCATCTATAATGTCTGTGTATACAGCAGAAAATGAGTGAAGCTTCTGCGCAATATGAAAAGACATTAGACAAGAAGTTGACAGATCCCATCGCTCTCCATTACCCGGATCTTGTCAGAAAGCTAATTAGTGATAATGTTTCAGGATTTTCACAGGCTGCTGAAACAGAAAATTGCTCTTGTGCTTTGGGAAGCATATGTCACTTTCAGAAATAAAAACATGCTCTCAAGAGGAGATACTAAAAGGGAAGCGAGAGAGGAGAGAAATTAAGATATTTGCTTATGGTGAAAGACAATGACAAGTCTGGATGAGTGGATTAGATACGCACAAAGAAACTGTGAGTTAGTGTAATATTTAATCTTCTGTGCAGCAGTTACCATGGGTATTGCAATGTTCCATGCATATTTAGGACCACTATGTCACTAATAATTTATGGTGGCTAACCGGGGGTATAGCGTCTAATGGGTATCCTGATTTTCACCAGCGAATAATGGGTCACAGTTCCCTTTGTCACTCTATCTGTGCAGCTGTTGACTAACACAAAAATACTCGTTGCAGTCTGGGATCAACCATCGCAAGCGGTCATTTGCGACGGCAAGATGAGTAAGCTCAGCTTACTCAGACTGGCAGTTGCAGGCCGGCTTGCGAGGCCATGGAAACTGCATCTCACGACGCAGTCCGTGACCTCGCCACTTCCCCCCGAATGCCTCTTCCTGTCAATCAGTCAGAGGCGTGATTGCCGGATCCATCCTGTGCATGGAGCGATCCAAGCTGAATAACCCCCTGAATTGGTACAAAGAAAATCAGGCATGCAATATCCACAAAGAGCACGTACACTGAGGGGATAATAGCTGCTTTTTAGGCATAGACATGAACAAACTTTTCTACATACACCAACACTTAGGCAGAGTGGTGTTAAACAAGTGACCTTTGCAATCTGGTGGACAACTATGCAATAGATAGCACCTATGCTTGTGTAGCAATGCCTATTTCCCTATAGATTGTAACCTTGTGAGCAGGGCCTTTCTGACTGTTTGTTATTACCCAGTTTTGTTTTATCATTGTGTCCAATTGTACAGCGCAACGGAATATGCTGCACTATATAAGAAACTGCTAATAATAATTTGTGCTGTAATGTATGATCCTAAATTATATCCCATTGTACACCTATAAGTCTATAAGAATAGCATCTGTACAGTTCCTTCATAATGGAGAAAAAATTCTGAACTCTTTACTTACAAAAAAGTTGTAATTTTTGTGTCGGTACACAGAATTTTATTGGGAGAAATATACTCTAACAAACTCTGCATGAACGTGGAGACCAAAAAAAACATGTTTCTGAATTTTTGTTTGTCTGTTCATCTCTTCATTCTGGCATTACGCAAAAACTACTGGAAGAATTTTGATTGTGTTTTCACTATTGGATAGCTTAGTGACCTACAAAGAAACTGAGGTTTGTATTATCTTGATGTGTCCTCAAGGAGAGGAGCAATAAAGTAAAAAACAGGTGTTTGCTACTCGGTGCGTGCAGTGTGCAGGCTCCTCAAGCCAGAAATGACCATGTGGGCCTAATTCAGGTCTGATTGCAGCAGCAAATTTGTTAGCAGTTGGGCAAAACCATGGCCCTCATTCCGAGTTGTTCGCTCGCAAGGTGATTTTAGCAGTATTGCACACGCTAAGCCGCTGCCTACTGGGAGTGAATCTTAGCTTCTTAAAATTGCGAACGAAAGATTCGCAATATTGCGATTACACATCTCGTAGCAGTTTTAGAGTAGCTTCAGACTTACTCGGCATCTGCGATCAGTTCAGTGCTTATCGTTCCTGGTTTGACGTCACAAACACACCCAGCGTTCGCCCAGACACTCCTCCGTTTCTCCAGCCACTCCCGCGTTTTTTCCGGAAACGGTAGCGTTTTTTCCCACACGCCCATAAAACGGCCTGTTTCCGCCCAGTAACACCCATTTCCTGTCAATCACACTACGATCGCCTGAGCGAAGAAAAAGCGGTGAGTAAAAATCCAAACTTCATAGCAAATTTACTTGGCGCAGTCGCAGTGCGGACATTGCGCATGCGCACTAAGCGGAAAAACGCTGCGATGCGAAGAAATTTTCCGAGCGAACGACTCGGAATGACCTCCCATGTGTACTGCAGGTGGGGCAGATATAACTTGTGAAGAGAGAGTTAGATTTGGGTGGGGTGTGTTCAATCTGAAATATTAATGGCAGTGTAAAAATAAAGCAGGCAGTATTTACACTGCACAGAAACAAAATAACCCACCCAAATCTAACTTTCTCTGCACGTTATATCTGCCACACCTGCAGTGCACATGGTTTTGCCCAACTGCTAACAAATTTGATGCTGCGATCAGATCTGAATTACCACCTAAATAAATAGCATTTTTGAGGGACAAATATATTTTAAGTGACTGTTTATGAGCTATGGTGATAAATAAAAATATCAGAAATTGCACACGCACCTGAAGCCTAAAATGCCCATATGTCTATAAATTAGAGATGAACGGTTCAGATTCTAGAAAATCCAAGCCCCCACCCCCCAAACTTTGCAGGCAACCTGCACTTGATAACGGATTCAGGGGGTCATTCCAACTCGATCGCTCGCTAGCAGTTTTTAGCAGCCGTGCAAATGCTAAGCCGCCGCCCTCTGTGAGTGTGTATTTGCTTAGCAGAAGTACGAACGAATGCATCGCAGAGTGGCTACCCAAAAAAATTGTACAGTTTCAGAGTAGCTCCAGACCTACTCAGCGCTTGCGATTACTTCAGACTGTTCAGTTCCGGATTTGAAGTCACAAACACTCCCTGCGTTCGCCCAGCCACGCCTGTGTTTTACCTGGCACGTCTGCGTTTTTCCAAACACTCCCTGAAAACGGTCAGTTGACACCCAGAAATGCCCACTTAATGTCAATCACTCTGCGGCGTCCATTGCGAATGAAAAGCTTCACTAGACCTTGTGTAAAACGACATTGGCTGTTGTGAGAGTACGTCGCACGTACGCATTGCGCCACATACGCATGCGCAGAAGTGCCGCTTTTTCACTTAAAAGCTGCGCTGCAAACATTTTTCTCTAGTGATCAACTCGGAATGACCCCCTCAGATGGAATCAGAAACACATTGTGCTGATGCCATGATACATTGAATGGACCTCAGCTTGGATGCAGTTGTTTGGGCATAAGCTTGGTGGTCTGTATCTAAACCTGCCTGCGCATCAGAACTTTATCACCACTGTGGGCACACCACCAGCCCTTCAGGGTATGAACAAGAGGTCACCCTCATTATTTATCTATTTGCACTTTATGTAATCCATGTTGTTGTCACAATCTATGTTTACATGAAGCTATTGCACTTTGTCATGTTTTTGTCTTGGAATAAATTGTGCTTTTTTTAAGTAAAACTATAAGACGACTAAGGGGTCTATTTACTAAGCCTTGGATGGAGATAAAGTACCAGCCAATCGGCTCCTGTCATTTTTCAAACCAACTGCGCCTGCGTGCAAACGAAAAAATGTTAAGAATGCTGTGTTGTAAGAAAAAACCACAAGAGGATATGTAATACCGTTAATATGTTCACGTTTAATAGTATAAGTAGTGTAAAGTCAGAATTTGCTTATTGCAATTATATAGCAATAAATTAATGAAAATGAAAATAAAAATAAAAATAAAAATAGTAATAGGAATGAAAAATAGAAAAAATAGAAAAAAATAGAAAAAAATATATGTTGGAAAAAATGAAAGAAATCAAATAAAAATAAAAATAAATAAAAATTGTACCAGGTCAAGCAGCGTGTGCTGTAACTGGAAAAATGAAAATTATTTGAAAAAGGTAAGTCTCAAATGTGTGGTGTGGATAGAGTGTGGCGTCCCACCTCTTTTCCACCTTAATGCAGTTCTTGTACTATATAGTGACACAGTGGAGATTGAAATTTCTGGAAATGACAGGGGAATTCTGGATTCCAAAGTCCGTCACAGTTGTTTAAGAGTTCTCCTCACTCAAGGGCAGATTCTGGTCCGGATATGGTGTGGTTAAATATGGGGTACCCCAAAGGTGGATAACGGTGGTACAAGGTAATCAGGTAAAAGGTAACTGTAAGAACCCCGGACTCCCCGCTTATCTCCTCCTGTTTTTCACAGTGAGAGACGCCCGTAGCCGCAGACGTCTAATATCTGTCAAACCGGAGGGACGCGGTCATGTCTCTGTGGGGGAGGTATCACTGGCTTCGGGACCCACAGGGGGACTGTCCACCTTTGGGGTACCCCGTATTTAACCACACCATATCTGGACCAGAATCTGCCTTTGAGTGAGGAGAACTCTTAAACAACTGTGACGGACTTTGGAATCCAGAATTCCCCTGTCATTTCCAGAAATTTCAATCTCCACTGTGTCACTATATAGTACAAGAACTTCATTAAGGTGGAAAAGAGGTGGGACGCCACACTCTATCCACACCACACATTTGAGACTTACCTTTTTCAAATAATTTTCATTTTTCCAGTTACAGCACACGCTGCTTGACCTGGTACAATTTTTATTTATTTTTATTTTTATTTGATTTCTATCATTTTTTCCAACATATATTTTTTTCAATTTTTTTCAATTTTTTCTATTTTTCATTCCTATTACTATTTTTATTTTTATTTTTATTTTCATTAATTTATTGCTATATAATTGCAATAAGCAAATTCTGACTTTACACTACTTATACTATTAAACGTGAACATATTAACGGTAATACATATCCTCTTGTGGTTTTTTCTTACAACACAGCATTCTTAAAAAAATTTCGTTTGCACGCAGGCGCAGTTGTGTAATTTTGTCAAACGTCATTCAGTAATCTTTTGGAGGTTTTTGGGTTTAGCCTCACACACGTACTGCTGCCACCCCCACAGTATTTATATAAGTAGAGTGTTGATAACATTTGCAATTCAACATTTTTCAAACCAAGCCTGTAACATGGCAGTTAGGAGCTGATTGGCTGGTGCTTCATCTCCGTCCACTTTAGCTCCATCCAAGGCTTAGTAAATAAACCCCTTAATGTGCATAATTGTAGACAGAAGAGTAATTCCCTATTGAATTGAGGGATATACACATTCTTCAGAAAATAGCTCTATTATATACTCACCTTTGTTTTGGTTGAATATGAAGTACAAGCAATTAGTGTTTTACTTGAGTGATATGTATATATAGGCAGTAAATTGTTCTGTTTATTGTGCATTAAAATAACTTGTTCCTTACATGCCTATCAGACCCACCACTAATTCCAGCACAAGAATTTTCATTTATACCAATATTAATTTTAACAGTCAGGCAATAAATATTAAGAATATATATGGGCCAGAAGCGGAACTACCGCCAGTGCAACCAGTGCGTTGCACTGGGGCCCGCCTCTGTCCAGGGGCCCAAAGCATGTAATGAGTCAAACTGACTCATTACATGCCGCTGTGTGCTGCGGGCAACCGCTGCCCGCAGCACACAGCCGCCCGGACAGAGAGGAGAGGAGTGCAGTGGTACGGGAGTAAGGAGAAGGAGGGAGGTGGAGGAGGGAGCCGCAGCAGCACTTTGTTACTGGTGGAGGCGCTGCTGCTGCTATCCCTCTGCTTCACTATAGGCTGTCTTCCGAGAACAGCCTATAGTGAAGCAGAGGGACAGCAGCAGCAGCGCCTCCACCAATAACACAGCGCTGCTGCGGCTCCCTCCTCCACCTCCCTCCTCCTCCTTCTCTCCTGCCCGGGAATCGTGATCAGAAGCTGCACCGAGAAGCCTGAGCCAGTGGAGAGGGTAAGTATAATTCTTTCTTTCTTTCTTTCTTTCTTTCTTTCTTTCTTTCTTTCTGTCTTTCTTGGGACTGTCTGCCGCAATGTGTAAAAATGGGGAATCTGCTTGCCGCAATGTGTAAAAAGGGGGACGCTGTCTGCCGTAATGTGTAAAAAGAGGAATCTGTCCGCTGTAAGGTGTAAAAGGGTCTCTACCTGGTGTAGTGGTGCTACTGTGCGGCGTAATTTGAATAATGGAGACTACTGTGCACCGTTTTATGAATTGGTATTATTTTGTGGCCACACCCCTTCCCCACGAAGCCACGCCACTATGTATTTTTGCGCGCGCCTACGGCGCGCACTGCCCCTGTTTTGCATGCAGGGGTGGGGCTCCGATGCCGTTTCCTGCACACAGTGCTAAAATGTCTAGTTACAGCACTGTTGCTAGGTATCCATTTCTCTGGCCCTGAGCAGGTCCCCCTCACCAGATCCTCTCCAGGGGTGAGGGGGTGGACTTGGATGGGGGGGGGGGGGGGGGGCAAAGCATTTTGTCGCACCTGGGCCCACCACTCGCTAGTTCCGCCACTGATATGGGCAGATGATATTACTATAATAATGAGAGTGCGGTAATACCCACATATTAATATTTGATGATAATAAATCAAATCTATTGTCATAGTGGCAGTGCATTTCTTTAGTTTTAACTTTTAATGCACTTTTTCGGGACTAATCACAAATTTTTACTGCATTTTTTAAAATATTTAGCTTTTTGGGTTTGATCTGATCTCTAACAGACATTTAAGAAATTGCTAATAAAATATTATATTTTAAAATTAGTTATTATATGTCAACCCTCTAGTGCGCTTACTTTTGAAACTATTGAATCCTTTGTTTCTATCCCCACAGAAAGACAGAGGGTAGCAGTGGCAAACGCAGGATTTCCAAGGGGGGTTTCCAGATATAAGGTGTATATAAATATATATATATATATATATACACACACACACACACACATACATACACACACTGGTTCCCTAGTGTAAGACTGAGGGTAATACTGGTGTCTCCCCACAACCCCGGTGTCATCTGAATGGAATACATATATACAACGAACTGGAGGCGGCACTCAGTGTATTTAAAATAGGTGAAATGAGCCACAACATACTATAGATACATAAATAAATACATAACTGTGCCGTCAACTTCCTGCCGCTCCGGAGCTCTGTGCAGACTGAGTGCCTGCATATCCCGCCGCTGCTGCCACCAGTTTCGTGCTTCTGCCAGTGCTGCCGCAGATGCAGGGTGTACACTGCTCCTGCAGCTGAAGAGCGCCTGCGGCTCCCCACCGCCATTTGCTGTAGTAGCCACAGGTGGCTACGCTGATACCATACCTCCCAACATGACCCTCTCCAGGAGGGACAAAATGCTCTGCTTCTGGGCTTTTCTCTTGATTTATGATTGTCATCATCTGTGCTGAACAGGTTACTGGATAAGAAAGGTGTTTCAGCACAGGTGAGGGTAATCATAAATTAAGAGGGAAGTTCAGGAGCAGAGCATTGTGTCCCTCCTGGAGAGGGTCATGTTGGGAGGTATGTGATACGGTCACTCACACTGTCACTGTGAAAACGTAAAGAGCTGCCTCGTCCAGCGTCCGTCCACACCCATAAAAAACAAAAACTTGTTCCATCAGGGGAGGGGGGGGGGGGGTTCTGGGTAACCAGAAACCACCCCTGCGTGTGCCACTGGGCAGCCAGCAGTCCCAATGAGCCCTAGGTGTGTGCCTTTTCCAGTTTGTCCACACTATAATCAGTCCTTGCTCCATGTCCATTGACTTCAACTGATTATAAGTTGTTGTTTGCCCAATCCCTTCTGTAATACTGTATATTGCATATTGTTTTTCACTCCCTTCTGCACTTTTTCTCTATGTATTTATATCATTATGCTGTTTTTTTTCCATTGGCATGGGGCATGAGACAGAGCTAATAGGGTAAATTTACTAAGATGGGAGTTCTATTTAAAATGGGATCTTGCCCATAGCAACCAATCAGATTCCAGATATAGTCTCGTAGAACGTACTAGATAAATGAGAAGTAGAATCTGATTGGTTGCTATGGGCAACATCCCATATTAAATAGAACTCCCATCTTAGTAAATTTACCCCAATGTGTTCTCTGCATTTAATACAATGTTCTACGCTGCAGGGCTTTATGCCATTGCCAGCAATGTTAAACTGTACTCCATAATACAGAGACTATTACCTCTGTACTTTTAATAAACTGATTTTTTTTATTTAGATAAGCTTGAAATGGTACTTTATTCTATATTATTTTATTTTCACTGAATGAGGTGAATTTGATCCTAATAAGAAGAAAATGTGATAATTCTTTTAGTCATTTCTTTCTGATAGACACATATTTTTTGTAATGAGGATGTTATAAATGTTCCCAGAGTCTGGGAGATAGGACCAATTATTTCATCATTAGCCTCCTTTGAGTTTATAAATTGTTTAAAGCTTTTTTATATCCCCATTTTACCACAAGATGATGTGATGCTATTTTACTTCTCATTTTCATTATCATTAAATGTGTCCTTCAATTTTAAAGGAAACATATTACGGGAAATAACTTATTTTGAAAATAAAACGATATGGTATGAATCTCTTTTAATATAAAAAAATAAATACTTTCATGTCTAGAAGTTTTGTTACAATAGTATTGCCAATTTGGTTGATGACGAGACCACTGGGAAGTGCTGTTTATTAGTGTCAGAAGTATTACTTATTTAATTTTTTGTGGTTTTTAGTGTTCATTTTGAGGGAATAAGGTATTAATTTTCCATTTTTGTATTTATTTTTTATTTTTTGTAGGTTTTTGGGGTTTTTTGGAGGGGGGGGGGGCAGCAGTTCACAAACAAAAATCTGTGATTCTACATGTCCTACATACATAGACCTTAATTAAGTAATTTGTCCCAGCAAAAATAGAAGTCTTGTATTCAACAGCTTGGTAAGTGCTGAAGGACATAAATAAATATGTTATAGGACATTGTGAAACTTAATAATTTGTTGTTAATAACGTACTAAACTGCAGAGATTGGAAGATTTCTGGCAACAGGATAGAGCAGTGGTTCACAAACTTTTTACAGTATCAGCAGTACAGTATCTACGCTCTACAGCACAGGTTCTCAAACTCGGTCCTCAGGACCCCACACAGTGCATGTTTTGCAGGTCTCCTCATAGAATCACAATTGAAATAATGGGTTCCACCTGTGGACTTTTAAAAATGTGTCATTGAGTAATTAATACACCTGTGCACCTGCTGGGTTACCTGCAAAACATGCACTGTGTGGGGTCCTGTGGACTGACTTTGAGAACCTCTGCTCTACAGTATCAGCATTTTTTTTACACCACCCCTAGGCCAAAAGTTTCTTATTGAGGAATTCAGAAATAAAAATAGGTAAATTGTGCTAGCCTGCCATCCTAAGGGCTGTAACACACTTTGTCTGGCTTTTTGCCATCCGGGAGAAACCGGCAGAGTCGCTCACACAGAACGGCTTTGAGCCGTGTGTGATGCTGTGCGCATGCGCAGCATTAGACACGGCTTGGGAAAAAAACGTTGTGTGTGAGAGCTCCCCTTCACACACACGGTTTACTGGCTGCAAAGACGGCCCAGCTGCCGGACCTTCCAGTGGATAGTTCCGGCTGCAACCCGGCAGCCGGGCCGGGGCCGTGCCGTGTGTAAGGACACATTGCGCTCAATGTGTCTTTGCATCACGGCAGTGGTTAAAAGCTGGCCGGGTTTTTGCCGGGCGGCGCCAGCCGGGTAGTGTGTTAGGGTCAATTATGTGATGGTGGACAGGTTTGGCTTCTGTTTGTCCATGTATTTTATGGTTGGTAGCTACTATCACTGGTTCTGCATATCACTTTGAGAATAAATAATTTGATTTGGTACTGGACCTCTAATCCGTGGCACCGTTGCAAGTACTCGGGGGCACCCCAGGTTGCCATGGAACCACTGGGATAGAAAGTCCAAGGAAACAAAGTGCACAGAGACAGGGCAATGGGCCATAAAAAGAGCCTTCCAATGAGGGGAGAGATGACCAAGAGAGATGGAGAAAAGGGACCCAAGACACTGGATGTGGTAATTGCGTGGCACTTCAATTATGGTGTATGAGGGGGGATTCTGGGTGCTGCTGAGCTGTGGGTAGTGTATGAATAGGGGGTACTGTATCTGTGCACTCAAACAGTGTTGGTAGTGAAAGTGTGGGGGTCGGATAGTAACCACTATTGCACCTCTGGGTGCCTGGTCTAAACTTACACTCCTGGTTGTGCAATGTGTCAGATTAAGAACAGTGAATAGACAAATACTGTAAGAATAATTACTTGCTTAATGGTGATTAATTAAAATGTTATTGCCAGCGTGACTTACCATTGCCTGGGAGGGCTGTCTTGTGGCAGAGATGAGGAAAGCTTGAAATGCCTCATTGGAGAAGCTAATGTGATTGAACAATCCTTCTAATTTACATTTATTATAATGCAGGCAGAAGAACTGCCCAAGGATTTCTATTTGCAGAAGTCAAAAACTAGTTCTGTCTGTGGGACAGCTGAGAAAGGAATGGATAGCTGGTACCATACATTATGTGCATAGATACCTTCTCAGTGCATAGGCAAATGCAAGGATGGTTTCAAAATGCCCCCAAACTCCACTTCCACAGCATGTGGTACAAATCATGAACAATAGTACAGTGCTTTTGGATCTGACGCTAAATTAGTGCACTATCCCACAGAGACTAGAGAGCAGCTGCCAGCAAGAAGAGACAGTCATCTTACCATGAGGTATAGAATGTAATTTGAAAGCTATATTTTATCTACTACTGGTTATATTATGCATATTTATTATGGGGTGTTTAATCTTTTATGTCCACTTCTGTTATTTATATAAGATGCAGAAGTTTATGTAACCCCCTTTTCTCTGACGTCCTAGTGGATGCTGGGAACTCCGTAAGGACCATGGGGAATAGACGGCTCCGCAGGAGACTGGGCACTCTAAAAGAAAGATTAGGTACTATCTGGTGTGCACTGGCTCCGCCCTCTATGCCCCTCCTCCAGACCTCAGTTAGATTTCTGTGCCCGGCCGAGCTGGATGCACACTAGGGGCTCTCCTGAGCTCCTAGAAAGAAAGTATATGTTAGATTTTTTATTTTACAGTGAGACCTGCTGGCAACAGGCTCACTGCAACGAGGGACTAAGGGGAGAAGAAGCGAACCTACCTGCTTACAGCTTGCTTGGGCTTCTTAGGCTACTGGACACCATTAACTCCAGAGGGATCGACCGCAGGACCCGTCCTTGGTGTTCGTTCCCAGAGCCGCGCCGCCGTCCCCCTTACAGAGCCAGAAGCATGAAGATGGTCCTGAAAATCGGCGGCAGAAGACTTCAGTCTTCACCAAGGTAGCGCACAGCACTGCAGCTGTGCGCCATTGCTCCTCATACACACTTCACACTCCGGTCACTGAGGGTGCAGGGTGCTGGGGGGGGGCGCCCTGAGAAGCAATAAAAACACCTTGGCTGGCAAAATAGTCACAATATATAGCCCCAGAGGCTATATATGTGATAATTACCCCTGCCAGAATCCATAAAAAAGCGGGAGAAAAGTCCGCGAAAAAGGGGCGGAGCTATCTCCCTCGGCACACTGGCGCCATTTTCTCTTCACAGTGTAGCTGGAAGACAGCTCCCCAGGCTCTCCCCTGTAGTTTTCAGGCTCAAAGGGTTAAAAAGAGAGGGGGGGGGCACTAAATTTAGGCGCAATATTGTTTATACAAGCAGCTATTGGGGAAAATTCACTCAGTGATAGTGTTTATCCCTACATTATATAGCGCTCTGGTGTGTGCTGGCATACTCTCTCTCTGTCTCCCCAAAGGGCTGTGTGGGGTCCTGTCCTCAGTCAGAGCATTCCCTGTGTGTGTGCGGTGTGTCGGTACGGCTGTGTCGACATGTTTGATGAGGAGGCTTATGTGGAGGCGGAGCAGATGCCGATAAATGGGATGTCGCCCCCTGTGGGCCGACACCAGAGTGGATGGATAGGTGGAAGGTATTAACCAACAGTGTCAACTCCTTACATAAAAGGCTGGATGACGTAACAGCTATGGGACAGCCGGCTTCTCAGCCCGCGCCTGCCCAGGCGTCTCAAAAGCCATCAGGGGCTCAAAAACGCCCGCTCCCTCAGATGGCAGACACAGATGTCGACACGGAGTCTGACTCCAGTGTCGACAAGGTTGAGACATATACACAATCCACTAGGAACATCCGTTACATGATCCCGGCAATAAAAAATGTGTTACACATTTCTGACATTAACCCAAGTACCACTAAAAAAAGGGGTTTTATGTTTGGGGAGAAAAAGCAGGCAGTGTTTTGTTCCCCCATCAAATGAGTGAATGAAGTGTGAAAAAGCGTGGGTTCCCCCGATAAGAAACTGGTAATTTCTAAAAAGTTACTGATGGCGTACCTTTTCCCGCCAGAGGATAAGTTACGCTGGGAGATATCCCCTAGGGTGGATAAGGCGCTCACACGTTTGTCAAAAAAGGTGGCACTGCCGTCTTAGGATACGGCCACTTTGAAGGTACCTGCTGATAAAAAGCAGGAGGCTATCCTGAAGTCTGTATTTACACACTCAGGTACTAGACTGAGACCTGCAGATAGTGCTGCTGCAGCGTGGTCTGTAACCCTGTCAAACAGGGATACTATTTTGCGAACATAAGACGTCGTCTTATATATGAGGGATGCACAGAGGAATATTTTGCCGGCTGGCATCCAGAATTAATGCAATGTCCATTCTGTCAGGAGGGTATTAGAGACCCGACACTGGACAGGTGATGCTGACTTTAAAAGGCACATAGAGCCTTATAAGGGTGAGGAATTGTTTGGGGATGGTCTCTGGGACCTCGTATCCACAGCAACAGCTGGAAAAAAATTTTTTTACCTCAGGTTTCCTCACAGCCTAAGGAAGCACTGTATTATCAGGTACAGTCCTTTCGGCTTCAGAAAAGCAAGCGGGTCAAAGGCGCTTCCTTTCTGCACAGAGACGAGGGAAGAGGGAAAAAGCTGCACCAGTCAGCCAGTTCCCAGAATCAAAATTCTTCCCCCGCTTCCTCTGAGTCCACCGCATGACGCGGGGGCTCCACAGGCGTAGCCAGGTACGGTGGGGGGCCGCCTCAAAAATTTCAGCGATCAATGGGCTTGCTCACAGGTGGATCCCTGGATCCTTCAAGTAGTATCTCAGGGGTACAGGCTGGAATTCGAGGCGTCTCCCCCCCGCCGTTTTCCTCAAATCTGCCTTGCCGACAACTCCCTCAGGCAGGGAGGCTGTGCTAGAGGCAATTCACAAGCTGTATTCCCAGCAGGTGATAGTCAAGGTGCCCCTACTTCAACAAGGACAGGGTTACTATTCCACACTGTTTGTGGTACCAAAACCGGACGGTTCGGTGAGACCCATTTTAAATTTGAAGTCCTTGAACACATACATAAAAAAATTCAAGTTCAAGATGGAATCGCTCAGGGCGGTTATTGCAAGCCTGGAGGAGGGGGATTACATGGTATCCCTGGACATCAAGGATGCTTACCTACATGTCCCCATTTACCATCCTCACCAGGAGTACCTCAGATTTGTGGTACAGGATTGCCATTACCAATTCCAAACACTGCCGTTTGGACTGTCCACGGCACCGAGGGTCTTTACCAAGGTAATGGCAGAAATGATGATACTCCTTCGAAAAAAGGGAGTTTTTAATTATCCCGTACTTGGACGATCTCCTTATAAAGGCGAGGTCCATGGAGCAGTTGTTGGTCGGAGTAGCACTATCTCGGGAAGTGCTACAACAGGACGGATGGATTCTATACATTCCAAAGTCACAGCTGGTTCCTACCACACGCCTGCTGTTCCTGGGGATGGTTCTGGACACAGAACAGAAAAAAAAAAAAAAGTGTTTCTCCTGCAGGAGAAAGCCAAGGAGCTGTCATCTCTAGTCAGAGACCTCCTGAAACCAAAACAGGTATCGGTGCATCACTGCACATGAGTCCTGGGAAAAATGGTAGCTTCTTACGAAGCAAAATTCCATTCGGCAGGTTCAATGCAAGAACTTTTCAGTGGGACCTCTTGGACAAGTGGTCGAAATCGCATCTTCAGATGCATCGGCTGATAACCCTGTCTCCAAGGACCAGGGTATCTCTACTGTGGTGGCTGCAGAGTGCTCATCTTCAAGAGGGCCGCAGATTCGGCATACAGGACTGGGTCCTGGTAACCACGGATGCCAGCCTTCGAGGCTGGGGGGCAGTCACACAGGGAAGAAATTTCCAAGGACTTTGGTCAAGTCAGGAGTCGTCCCTACACATAAATATTCTGGAACTGAGGGCCATTTACAATGCCCTAAGTCTGGCAAGGCCTCTGCTTCAAAACCAGCCAGTACTGATCCAATCAGACAACATCACGGCAGTCGCCCATGTAAACCGACAGGGCGGCACAAGAAGCAGGATGGCGATGGCAGAAGCCACAAGGATTCTCCGATGGGCGGAAAATCACGTCTTAGCACTGTCAGCAGTGTTCATTCCGGGAGTGGACAACTGGGAAGCAGACTTCCTCAGCAGACACGACCGACACCCGGGAGAGTGGGGACTTCATCCAGAAGTCTTCCAACTGTTGGTAAACCGTTGGGAAAGGCCACAGGTGGACATGATGGCGTCCCGCCTAAACAAAAAACTAGATATTGCGCCAGGTCAAGGGACCCTCAGGCAATAGCTGTGGACGCTCTAGTGACACCGTGGGTGTACCAGTCGGTTTATGTATTCCCTCCTCTGCCTCTCATACCAAAGGTACTGAGAATAATAAGAAAACGAGGAGTAAGAACGATACTCGTGGTTCCGGATGGGCCAAGAAGAGCTTGGTACCCAGAACTTCAAGAAATAATATCAGAGGACCCATGGCCTCTACCGCTCAGACAGGATCTGCTACAGCAGGGGCCCTGTCTGTTCCAAGACTTACCGCGGCTGCGTTGGACGGCATGGCGGTTGAATTCCGGATCCTAAAGCAAAAGGGCATTCCGGAGGAAGTCATTCCTACGCTGATAAAAGCCAGGAAAGAAGTAACCGCAAACCATTATCACCGTATTTGGCGAAAATATGTTGCGTGGTGTGAGGCCAGGAAGGCCCCAACAGAGGAATTTCAGCTGGGTCGTTTTCTGCACTTCCTACAGTCAGGAGTGACTATGGGCCTAAATTTGGGTTCCATTAAGGTCCAGATTTCGGCTCTGTCGATTTTCTTCCAGAAAGAACTGGCTTCACTGCCTGGAGTTCAGACATTTGTAAAGGGAGTGCTACATATTCAGCCCCTTTTTTGTGCCTTCTGTGGCACCTTGGGATCTCAACGTGGTGTTGAGTTTCTTAAAATCACATTGGTTTGAGACACTTAAAACTGTGGATTTGAAATATCTCACGTGGAAAGTGGTCATGTTATTGGCTTTGGCTTCGGCCAGGCGTGTGTCAGAATTGGCGGCTTTGTCATGTAAAAGCCCTTATCTGATTTTCCATATGGATAGGGCAGAATTGAGGACTCGTCCCCAGTTTCTCCCTAAGGTGGTATCAGCTTTTCACTTGAACCAACCTATTGTAGTGCCTGCGGCTACTAGGGACTTGGAAAATTCCAAGTTACTGGATGTAGTCAGGGCCTTAAAAATTTATATTTCCAGGACGGCTGGAGTCAGGAAAACTGACTCGTTTTTTATCCTATAGGCACCCAACAAAATAGGTGCTCCTGCTTCTAAGCAGACTATTGCTCGCTGAATTTGTAGCACAATTCAGCTGGAGCATTCTGCGGCTGGATTGCCGCATCCTAAATCAGTAACAGCCCATTCCACGAGGAAAGTGGGCTCATCTTGGGCGGCTGCCCGAGGGGTCTCGGCTTTACAACTTTGCCGAGCTGCAACTTGGTCAGGGGCAAACACGTTTGCTAAATTCTACAAATTTGATACCCTGGCTGAGGAGGACCTTGAGTTCTCTCATTCGGTGCTGCAGAGTCATCCGCACTCTCCCGCCCGTTTGGGAGCTTTGGTATAATCCCCATGGTCCTTACGGAGTTCCCAGCATCCACTAGGACGTCAGAGAAAATAAGATTTTACTCACCGGTAAATCTATTTCTCGTAGTCCGTAGTGGATGCTGGGCGCCCATCCCAAGTGCGGATTGTCTGCAATACTTGTATATAGTTATTGCCTAACTAAAGGGTTATTGTTGAGCCATCTGTTGAGAGGCTCAGTTATATTTCATACTGTTAACTGGGTATAGTATCACGAGTTATACGGTGTGATTGGTGTGGCTGGTATGAGTCTTACCCGGGATTCAAAATCCTTCCTTATTGTGTCAGCTCTTCCGGGCACAGTATCCTAACTGAGGTCTGGAGGAGGGGCATAGAGGGAGGAGCCAGTGCACACCAGATAGTACCTAATCTTTCTTTTAGAGTGCCCAGTCTCCTGCGGAGCCGTCTATTCCCCATGGTCCTTACGGAGTTCCCAGCATCCACTACGGACTACGAGAAATAGATTTACCGGTGAGTAAAATCTTATTTTCCACTACAATGTGGGGAGCTACCCAATACTTAGTTAAAGTGCCTCCAACCAAGTAGTGAGGAAATGAAGTCTGTGACAATTAATATAGCTATGCCTCATTTCCCATGTCAAATATGTACTTTTTATACCCATATCCATATACATCCAAATCATCTGTTTGTTCATTCTCCATAACATGTCCGTTGCTGCTCACCCAATACTGTGTTTAAATCAACCTAAATATTGTTAATATATGCAATTGTGTTGTGTTATCTGTTACCCTTTAGATAATGTATTTATGTTAGACCTAGTTTCCTATTGTTTTCATACACCACAGTGGACACTCAAAGGTTGAGTCATATAAGGTACAATTGTCCATTTTTGTTTACTCCCTATTGTCCAAAAGTGAGCTGACCAGACAGGGTGGCTCTCTGACTGATGTAATCACCTTGATTAGAATATGTATTATATTCCAATGCTGTAAGATCCTAAGACACAGAGGTCACACACACCCCAGCAATATGAAGCTTCTGGAGATATAAGTAGAGCTACCCAGAGAACGGAAGGGAGATTCTTTGATCCCAGGCTAAGAAGTAATGTTCTGCCAGTGATCTGCTTGGGGATCCATTATATTGGATTTTTCTGGGTCTCTGTATTGCTAGAAGAGGCTCTCTGCTCCCAGACTAAGAAGTAATGTTCTGTCAGGAGATTGTGGTGGGAATTGTCATGTGGAATTGGATTACAGAAGTGTGCTGAACTGTGTTATAACCTATTCTGTCAATAAACCCCGGTTGGTTTTTCATCTACCACCATGCCTGAGTGATTTGGAACCCGGTATCTTCACACAAGTATATTTGTCCTGCAATAGGAGATGGGGCCTACTTGGAAAAGCCTAAGTGGTCTTAAATGTAATACATGTAATTTCAATATATGTATCAGTGTGATTATGGGTAAAGCAATTGTACATCAATTAAAATATAGATACAACTAATAAACCTTTCTTCTCTTCCCATTCCAGGTTGTCCAATAACAGTTGTCAGGAATAATATTAAACAGGTAAGTACACAAGTTTAGTGACTTGGAACAATATTCAAAGGATTACACTTTTACATTTTTATCTAATCATTACAACATAACAGCTCTACAGATATTAACCATTTAAATGGCCTATGCAATTTTATTCTAGTAAAGCTTATTGTTAATCTCCAAAACTTTCCTTTTGTTATAGCCTGCTTGAATAGCATTTCAGTGAATGCAATGTTGCTGTACTCTCCTCTTTAGTGTTAGGGGTCTATTTACTAAGCTTTGAATGGAGATAAAGTCGCTGGAGATAAAGTACCAGCCAATCGGCTCCTAACTGCCATGCCACAGGCTGTGTTTGAAAAATGACAGTTAGGAGCCGATTGGCTGGTACTTTATCTACAGCGACTTTATCTCCATTCAAGGCTTAGTAAATAGACTCCATAAGTCTCTTGTATAAGAAACTTATGCAGTATTGTTAGATGAGTTCATGAGCTTTTTCAGTTTCAATTCTTTGTCTTTCTGTAGATGGTAGATCTAGCAAATATCTCTCCCTCTCGCCTTAGATTTCAATAGTGATGCAACTTTTGCTTTTAGTTAAAATTGATCTGACATAATTGTTTCCTTTCACTATGTGCTGTCTGTGAATCTTATGCTGATTCTGCTAGCCATTTGGTAAAGAATAACATGACAGCAGGCAACTGTAAAGGTGCATACACACGGAGAGATTTTGTCTATGAGAGATTTTGACTGAGCGTTTTCCCTTGAACTGGCAGAAGGAGATTTTGACTAACTTTACCAGTGATTTTGACTAACTTTACCAGCGATTTTGGCTATGGGCGATTTTGGCTAACTCATTTAAGCAAGGGGATGCTTTTTCTTTTCCAGCGACCTAGCCAAAATTGACTTGCCTGCACAGTCTATTTTTAGCAGCGATAGCGACCTGGCGGGGACGTGCATCGCTATCGCTGGCTGTGTACACACAGAGCGATATGCACTAACTTTCTGAGCGATTTTGACTATAAAATCGCTCTGCTATATCGCTCCGTGGGTATGGACCTTTAGTTTAGAGACTCCTGTCAGTATATACTGATCAACTGTGGGTTATAGTTTTTAAATCTTTGTGGTGGTACTTAGCAGAGACATGCAGGGAGGTAAATGGCTGAGGAGGCACTGGCAAGCACCAGAGCCAGATTTACATGCAATATATGAGCCAAAGGGTTCATCTGGGCATTATACACAGGTGCAGCAGTATAAACTCCTGGAAATTTGGTGAGTTTTGATCAGAGATGTGCGGAAGGATAGGCTGCCTCACCCAACCGCACGTCACTGGTACTTAGTGGGTTAATTGATGAAAGTCTTGTCCCTATTCTCCTTCTGACATGGGGGTAAATGTATAAAGCAGTGGTAAGATTGGAGAAGTGAGCCAGTGGAGAAGTTGCCCATGGCAACCAATCAGCTGCTCCGTACAATTGTATAGTAAGCAAATTATAAATGTTACTTCAATGCGGATTGGTTGCCATGGGCAACTTCTCCACTGGCTCACTTCTCCAATGTTATCACTGCTTCATACATTTACCCCATGTTACTATACAGACCTACTGCTTTTTAGCTGCTCCTCTTGCCTTTGACTTAAGCACCACTCATCTGTAGCTAAGCTCTGCTCTCTGCCACTGACAGGAATCAGTCACACAGGCATCTCTGCAGCTTCTCTCTCTTACACTTTCCCTCACTGACTTTCTTCTGCCATGCCTGGCTGAATGTTTGTTATTTCAGTCAGTTTATACAGGGACCTGCATTCTGGGATTCTGGTATGAATGGTCGACCATGTTAAGGTAGACATTCATTAGGTCAACCACTATTGGTCAACATAGACATGGTCGACATGGACTAATAGTCGACACATGAAAAATGGTCAACACGGGACAGGTCGACGCATGAAAAGGTCTACATGGATTTTTTTATTGTTTTTGGTGTAATTTTTTTCCGTAACATGACCAGGAACCCCAATTAGTGTACTGCGTCCCCTTGTATGGCTCGCTTCGCTCAGTTCAGCTAATTGATCACGTTCTATGTTTATCTTCTAAAAATCTTTGATCTAACATTTCTATCTTTCATTATATTTATTTATTCTATGTAGTTGTTGCTCCAAAATGGTCCTTTTTACAAATGAGACTATCTGTACATAGGGGGTAATTCCAAGTTGATCGCAGCAGGAATTTTGTTAGCAGTTGGGCAAAACCATGTGCACTGCAGGGGGGGCAGTTATAACATTTGCAGAGAGAGTTAGATTTGGGTGGGTTATTTTGTTTCTGTGCAGGGTAAATACTGGCTACTTTATTTTTACACTGCAAATTAGATTGCAGATTGAACACACCACACCCAAATCAAACTCTCTCTGCACATGTTAAATCTGCCTCCCCTGCAGTGCACATGGTTTTGCCCAACTGCTAACAAAATTCCTGCTGCGATCAATTTGGAATTACCCCCATATTTATACACTGTGAAACACTTGGATCACCGGTGTGCCAGTGAAGCGGGATACTGTATATAGATACCAATATAAATATATGAAAGGGAATCATTAGGTGTGCTCACATAGTGTGGAAATCGGTACAGACATCCCTGCAATCCCGGAAGGGAATTACCATATATGCCTATGTAGTATGACACCGAACACAGATACCGGGTATTTGATCCACTAGGTGTGTTTACATGGTGTAAGAGCCTGTATGAACAACTCTATAATCCCGGTAGGGAATCTCTATATACATAGCCAGATTAAGGGGGGGATGCAGGGCATACTGTACCCAGGGCCCTCCTCTGTCAGGGGGCCCCCAGGCCAGAGCACACTGAAATCACTAGCTTTCCCACTTATGCAACAGCAGAACAAGACAGTCAGAATGCTAGCTGGACAGTATACAGTGCAGGCAGAGACACAGGAGTTACAGACAGAAAGGGGGGGGGGGGGGGGGGAAATCCCCACATCTAAATTTCCCTCCAGCACACTAAATATTACCTGTAACCATACCTGAACCTATCTGGTAATAGAAATTCAGAGAATTAGTCACACATGTTTGCAAACACATGTTTAGCTGCTGAGCCACTTCACGGCTTCTCCGATGTCGGCAGTCCTAACACTACATAATAGCAGTGCCCACATAGGGCCATGTCATTTGTCACAGTAGACCTCATGATAAAGGCTATTACTAAAACACATCCAGACAGAGAGCTAACTTACCTGGTAGCCACCCCCAGGATCTCCCATTAGCACTACAAGGAACAGCATTCTTTCCAAATACTGCTCCCATTCAATGCCTCTCACACACTTGCAGACAAACAATGGCAGTTGCTTGGTCAGACAGAAAGGGGGGGGTGCAAATCCCCACCCCTAAATTTTGTCTGTTGTTTGTCTGTGACCCCTCCCCCTTTCTAGCACCTGATATATAATTATCTCCAGGAATGACCGAGCAACTGCCATTGTTTGTCTGCATGTGTGTGAGAGGCATTGAACTGGAGCAGTATTTGAAAGGCATGCTGTTCCTTGTAGTGCCAATGGGAAATCCTGGGGGTGGCTCCCGGGTAAGTTAGCTCTCTGTCTGGATGTGTTTTAGTAATAGCCTTTATCATGAGACCTACTGTGACAAATTACATGGCCCCATGTGGGCACTGCTATTATGTAGTGTTAGGACTGCTGATATCGGAGAAGCCGTGAAGTGGCTCAGCAGCTAAACATGTGTTTGCGAACATGTGTGACTAATTCTATGAATTTCTATTACCAGATAGGTTCAGGTATGGTTACAGGTAATTTTTAGTGTGCTGAAGGGAAATTTAGGGGTGGGGATTTGCACCCCCCCCTTCTGTCTGTTGTTTGTCTGTGACCCCTCCCCTTTCTAGCACCTGATATATAATTATCTCCAGGAATGACCGAGCAACTACCATTGTTTGTCTGCATGTGTGTGAGAGACACAGCAGTGTCAGATTTCAAGAACTATTGCCCGGGCTTCCCAACCAGAGAAGATATAGGAGGGTGCAGAGAGCTGTGACACAGGGTGGAATCCATGTGTTACTTACAGTTCTTGCCACACCTGTGTGTCTGAGTCCTGTGTAACTTGTTATCTTGTTATCTATTGTTATGAGGGTCTAGAGAGAGACACACACAGAGTCCTCTTGAGTCCTGCCCCAGTGTGTAAGTAGTACAGAGGCTGCTGCTATTTTTGCATGTGACAAGATAAAGTATAGATTTTATTTTTCTATGTGTATTTTAAGGTTGTTTAAGTTGTCTTTGTTCCACTATAAGTAAATTTTATAAAATAGTTGTCTTTCAATTAGGTGGAGCTATAACCAGTACCCAGGCATTATTAAACTATTAGTTTAAAGCTAATATAAATCATTGGGCTAAATTTAATGTACACAATCCATACATCCGAATATGACCCATTCCAGAAGGGACAAAATTATTGAGTTATGATTACAATCACCTGTGTTGAAACACCTTTCTTATCAATGAACTAGTTCAACACAGGTGACTACAATCATATATTAAGAGGAATGACCAGGTAGAGAGCATTTTTTCCACTCATGGAATGGGTCATGTTTAGGAGGTATACACAATCATATACACAGACCCCTCCCCCCCCTTCCCTCCACCGGGCCTACCTGTCTAAAGTGCTCCGGGCACCCCAAAGGCTTAATCCGGCCCTGACTATATATGCCTACAGTAAATAACGGCACATTGAATGGGGAAACCAAATAAATGAAAGGGTATCACTAGATGTACTCATATAGTGTGAGACCTTACATAGATACCTTCACAGTCCCGGAAGGGAATAACTATACGTACCTATGTAATATGACACTATTGTGAATACCCATATAATTTGGAAATATTCATATAGATAAAGGCGTGACAACCTGCTACATTAGGACTAAAAGACCAAATACCAAGTAAACAATATTATACACATTAATAACTATAAGGGCACCTTCATTTAAAAGATCTTGAATGATAAAGCAATTGATCAGGGAGATAATCCACACTGATAGAATTTGCAAGCCTGGATGAACACCAAGGAATAGTGTGAACAAGCTGCACATATCCCGGAATTGTTAAACATCACATATATTTCACAATAAAGTAAATGGCTGTACTATGTAGGGCTGCATCAGTGTTACAGTATTGTCCCATATATGATTGTGAATTCATATTGATATGAAATAACCACTTGGACTTCACACTCTAGTCATTGAGAATATTGAATAAATTGGGTTGAATATATTATCACAAGTCCAGTTATAAATGTGATATAAGATCCTCATATATATAAATATGAGTGATTGAATTATTAGTCAGTGTGGATTTTGCAATGAACAAAAATATATGCAGTCATCTAATTGGAATATATCAGAGGGAATGCAGGATATGCTGTGAGTCAGTAGGCTCCTTTCTGTTACAGAGACAGAGAAACATTATGTCTGAATGTCAAACAGAAATTGATACATAGAGAGTTCCCTGAATATACATGATATCTCTCTGTTTGTTTACCTAGAGATTGGAGTGACTCGCAAAGAAGGTTATACAGTAACAAAATTAAGCACAAACAGAAAACATGGACACATTTCTTCGAAATAGAAAACAAATGTAATAACATCAGTGCGCAGCAAACCCTTATTTTCATCACACATTATTTGTTTCTTCACATTTCTTTATTTTATCTTTATTTTATCCTACAATTTGCTGGTCTTTTAATATGAAATTATGAATTAATAAAGGTTATGTTTTAAATATGTACTAGTGCACCACTAAGGGCAGTCAATCCTCTCTTCTTTTGATATATTTGGTCTAATATTTTACCCATGGTAGCACCACCCTTTCTTTCTCAAAAGAGGGAATTTCTTTATAGTAAATCTATTGGGAGTTTTTTTAACAAATATAATATGACCTGTGCAACTAATATTTCCACAACGTCTATACGTATTTAATGAGGTTTCTCACATTCTTTTCCAGTTAGTCAGCATGGTAAGACACAAACTAGACATAATAGTGCCAATATATATAATAAAAATTTTCTCTGATTGATAAGAATTATTATTCAACTCGTTATTGTATCTGGGTCCACTTTTAATAGAAAAGATGACATGTCCTAAAACAACCGAATCAGCCACTACCAGTTTCAGTCTGAGCCGCAACCTTAATGATAGGCAAACTAAATAAACACTTTTTGACACAGAAATGGCAAACACGAATATAACCCAGGGGGATTGGATGAATGATCTATTTCAACTCAAACAAGTACTGATTAGACAAACCAAAACCTTTTGGAATAAATTGATATTTGAGAATTATATAAAACAATCAATAACACCCAGAGGTTTGAGATCACATGCATTTCCCTCTTTTAAACTGGCCAATGATGTCTTAAAGAATGAATGGGAAAAAACTCTAACAAAGTGCTCCCTAAATTTGGTCAAAATACTGATCAAACATGATGAACCAATGCTGGAAAACTATACAAAGGAGATAACGTCCTTAGAAGAGAAATTAAAGAACTATGAGGGCTTGATGAAATTTCAGAAAACCTGTGATAGATACAAACAAGAAAAGGAGATTTATGGTAAGACTTACCATTGTTAAATCTCTTTCTGTGAGGTACACTGGATTCCACAGGGAATAACATCGGGGTGTAGAGTTGGATCTTGATCCGAGGCACCAATAGGCTAAAGCTTTGACTGTTCCCATGATGCACTGCACCGCTTCCTCTATATCCCCGTCTCCAGGCACTGGAGCTCAGTTTGTTAACCAGTCCAATGCAGTAGCAGATAAAAGAGACAACAGTAGTAAGTAGCCACAGACAACCACATTCTCATGACAGGAGAAGGTACCAGCGGCTAATGCCATACAAACCCAAAGAAGCTAAGTGCGTCAGGGTGGGCGCCCTGTGGAATCCAGTGTACCCCGCACAAAGAGATTTACCAATGGTAAGTCTTACCATAAATCTCCTTTTCTGCAGTGGGGTACACTGGTATTCCACAGGGAATAACATTGGGGATGTCCTACAGCAGTTCCTCATGGTAGCGGGCACAAGAACCCGGCGTCCAAAGGAAGCATCCTGGGAGGCGGAAGTATCAAAGGCATAGAACCTGATGAACGTGTTCACTGAGGACCACGTAGCTGCCTTGTACAATTGTTCTAGGGATGCACCACGGCGGGCCGTCCAAGAAGGTTCAACAGACCGAGTAGAATGGGCCTTGATAGTAGCAGGAGCTGGAAGTCCAGCCTGTACATAAGCTTGTGCAATCGCCATTCTAATCCATTCTGCCAAGGTCTGCTTATTCGCAGGCCAGCCACATTTGTGAAAACCAAAAAGGAAAAAGAAAGAATCAGATCTCCTAAGAGAGGCAGTTCTCTTCACATATATACGGAGAGCCCGTACCACAGCCAAAGACCGTTCTTTGGAAGACAAGCCAGGAGAGATAAATGCCGGAATCGCAATCTCTTGGTTAAGGTGGAAAGACGACATCACCTTAGGCAGATAACCAGGGCGAGTTCTAAGAACTGCACGGTCACGGTGAAAAATCAGAAATGGTGACTGACAGGATAAGGCACCCAAGTCTGAAACCCTTTTAGCAGAGGCAATAGCCAGCAAAAATAAGACCTTAAGTGTAAGCCATTTAAGTCCACAGACTCAAAAGGTTCAAATGGAGACTCTTGTAGGGCATCCAGAACAACCGACAAATCCCAAGGAGCCACAGGAGGGACATAGGGAGTATTCCGTAAAACGCCCTGAGTGAAAGTATGAACGTCAGGAACAGTCGCAATTTTTCTCTGAAACCATATCGACAAGGCTGAAATATAAACCTTGAGGGAGGCCAGACGAAGGCCTAAGTCCAGGCCCTGTTGCAGAAAAGCCAAAAGTTTGGCAGTACTGAACTTGTACGCATCATAATTCTTAGCCGCACACCAGGTGAAGTAAGAATTCCAGATCCTATAATAAATCCGAGCCAAAGCCGGTTTATGGGCTTTCAACATAGTTTGAATGACCACCTCAGAAAATCCCTTGGCCCTCAGAACTGAAGCTTCAAGAGCCACGCCGTCAAAGCCAGTCGGGCCAGATCCTGGTATACACAAGGGCCCTGAATGATGAGGTCTGGGTGTTGCGGAAGTAGAAGAGGACGCTCTATTGAGAGACCCTGCAGGTCTGAGAACCAATGCCGTCAGGGCCATGCTGGAGCGATTAGAAGTTGTAATCCTCCTTCTTGCTTGAACTTCCTTAGTACCCTGGGCAGGAGTAACACTGGAGGGAACATGTACGGCAGCCAAAAGTTCCATGGAATAACCAGGGCATCCACGAACACTGCTTGAGGATCCCTTGTTCTTGCTCCGAATACCGGTACCATGTGATTGTGTCGAGACGCCATCAGGTCTACATCTGGTAGGCCCAACTTGTTCATCGGAAGGAGAGATTCCTCCCTGGTCCACCGACCCTGAAGAGAGTGTTGCTCCAACACTGCACCCCAACACCGCAGACTGGCATCCATCATTAGGAGGACCCAATTGGAGATCCAGAAGGGACGACCCCTGCTCAATTGTTGGTCCTGGAGCCACCAGCTCAGAGACAGACGAACTTCCGGAGTCAATGAAATCATGTGAGACCTGATCCGGTGAGGCAGGCCATCCCACTGGGAAAGGATTAACCACTGCAGATGGCGAGAATGAAATTGAGCATACTCTACCATGTCAAAAGCCAACACCATGAGGCCTAGTACTTGCATCGCCGAGTGTATCGACACACGAGGGTGAGAGAGGAAGCATCGTATCCTGTCCTGAAGTTTCAGGACCTTCTCCGGAGACAAAAACAACCATTGGTTGTGTGTGTCCAGTAACGCCCCCAGGTGTACCATGCTCTGAGCAGGAACCAGTGAGGATTTCTTCCAGTTGATGAGCCACCCGTGGGCTTGCAGGAATTGGACCGTCAGTTCCAGATGACGGAGGAGAACCTCTGGGGAGTTCGCAAGGATCAACAAGTCGTGCAGATACAGCAGGATCGTGATAACCTGGCGGCAGAGAAGGGCCATCATGACCGCCATGACCTTGGTGAAGATTCGCGGAGCCGTGGTCAGTCCAAAAGGCAAGGCCTGGAATTGATAATGTAGGTTGCCAATAGCAAACCGCAGATATTGCTGATGGCAATAGGTATATGTAGGTAAGCATCCCGTATGTCCAGGGATACCATATAGTACTTGGGCACCAAGGCCAGAACAATAGAGCGAAGAGTTTCCATACGGAATTTGGATACCTTCACAAATTTGTTCAAAGACTTGAGGTTGAGAATGAGCCTTGAGGATCCATTCGGTTTCGGAACTAGGAACAGCGTTGAATAGTACCCCCTGCCTCTTTGAGCAAGAGGCACTGGCACTACCACTCCTGTGTCCAGTAGGGATTGTACCACCAATTGTAGAGTTTTTGCTTTCAATGGATCCGAAGTGATATTTGTCAAGCAAAACTGGCGAGGGGGACATTTCTTGAAAGAGATGGCGTATCCGTGAGTGACGACTTCCCTCACCCAAAGGCATCTAATGTGGTCTGTAACCATACCTGGGCGAACCACAGAAGTCGGCCTCCCACCCTGGGGTTGCCCAGGGGGAGGCCCGCCCTTTCATGCAGCAGGCTTGTCTGGTTTGGAAGCAGGCTGACGGGCAGCCCAGGAACGTTTAGGTTTGGGCTTAGAGGTTTTGGAAGTGCGAGCCTGTTTCGGGTACGCCTGATCCTTTGCTTTACTTGGAGGTCGAAAGGAACGAAAGGTGGTACTTTTAGCCTTCGGAGCTGAAGGATTAGTACTCGGCAGACATGCAGTTTTAGCAGACGCTAAGTCAGCAACAATCTTGTTCAGATCTTCACCAAAAAGGATGTTTCCCTTAAAAGGGACCATCTCCAAGGTCTTTTTAGAGTCCAGATCCACAGACCAGAATGGACGTAGAAGATGCTTTGGCTGCCAGCACACCGGCATCAGAGGCCGCCTCCTGAATGTAATGAAAGGCTGTGGTAATATATGAAAGGCACTGTCTGGCATTATCAGAAAAATTAGGAGGTAGCTCCGCTTCAACTTCTTGAACCCAGGCTTCAATAGCTTTTGCAGCCCAAGAAGCCGCTACAGTAGGTCTATGCACAGCACCCGCAAGAGTGTAAATAGACTTCAAGCAACCCACCACACACTTATCCATCGGTTCCTTCAGAGAGGTGATGGTAGTGAGAGGCAGAGTAGAAGAAACCACCAGACGTGCCACATGTGAGTCCACCGGTGGCGGTGTTTCCCAATTTTTACTTAACTCTGCAGCGAGGGGATAATGAGCTAGCATCTTTTTAGACAGGGAGAATTTCTTTCCTGGAGACTCCCAGGATTCCTGACGTTTAGGTATGTCAACTAAATGGTCAGAATGTGGCAAAACAAATTTAGTAACCTTCTGACGTTTGAACTTATCAGGTTTCTTAGATATATCTGGAGGTTCAATTTTATCATTGATCTGAAGAATCAGTTTGATGGCTTCCAAGAGATCAGGAACATCCACCTGTGTTGTAGATTCCCCATCAGAAGCATCTGCATCAGTGTCTGATTGGTCAGTATATACGCCATCTTCATCGAATGAAGTATCCGAAACATGCGTGGATTGTGAGGAAGAAATGGCCCGCTTAGATGACCCTTTGGTCCTAGGAGGACGAGGGTCAGGCTTTTGTTTAACCAAGGACTGATTTAACTGCTGTAACTGCGTCGACAGAGAATCCACCCATGGTGGATTTACAACAGGGACAATATGTGATTGTACAGGCACAGGAGGTCCCACAGGGGGCACAAGTCTCGTTACTAGCATAGTCAGTAAATTAGAAAAAGCAGCCCAAGGTGGGTCTTGGTGTGTCACTGGTGCTGCAGGCTGACCGCGGGGTACAGAACCCCAAATACCTGGACCCTCAGCAGGAATATTTTCCTCAGATAAATCCGCGGCGCCAGTACTGCATGATGCAGGATCAGCTACAGATCTCCCGCCCTATGACGCAGACATTATTGGAGAATGTAGCTCTAGGGCGTAACAGTACAATATAGCCAGACACAGTACCTGACAAAAAAAACCCTGTGGAGTGTGATTGCAATGCAGATCACAAACAGAGGATTTAAGTGGTATAAGCTGACTGAAATACACAGAGAAAAATACCAAACAGTATATCCTGTGAAACACTATATATATATATATATATAGGACCCTGATGCACTTAGGGTACAGAATATAGCGATAGCAATATGTGTGAGATACATGGAATAGGAACCTCACAGCAGCTATTGGCACACACAGTCACATGTACAATGCAGAAATTATTACAAACAAAAATAAAACTGCACTGGACTATCAATACTAAGTAAAGCTATGTATGTATACAGATATAACAATGCACAGTAAATACTGGATGTACTGTATATCACAGGATACGTGTACTAAATATCCCTATAGTTATGCACTTGTTCTTAACTAACACTGTCTAAACGACATGTAGAATACTTAAGTGTCCTGTAAATGCACAGCGCTGATGAGACAGGCGGCTTTACAGAGGAGACAGTGCCCAGCAGGCCCAGAATCAGCGCAGCTCTGTGTAATGGCGCCCAATCACTGACAGGGAGTGAGGGGGAGAGAGAGAGATGCAGCTCCAGGGTGGAAACATCCGCTGTAGATGGCGCCTGGGGCTGGGGGAGGGGCTATAGTTCAGAGCCTTATCCCCTCTGCTGGACTTCACCAGGTACTATGGAGCCTTACTAAACGGATTTTAGTAAATCCGACCTGTGCTCCTTGCCCTGGTGGATATAGTGGGGTCCCTGCACGGCCACAGTGTCCACGCCAGCGACACAGTCCATCTCCGTAGAGCGAAGACTGAATCACGATTTCAGAAGGACCTATCTAATGGACCCTCTTACCTCCTCCCTATCATGCGGTCACGCAATCCAGTAGAGCAGCGGTGGTATGTGTGCCTGATGAGACCGGAGCACCTCCGCTGTAAGTACCTGGAAACCAGGGTGCGGGAGTATACAGCACTGCTGGGGGAGGTGAGGGAGCCACAGCACGATATGTCAGTATGACATATAGCACCAAGTGCCTATGCTGTGGCCCTTGAAGTCTTCTTTCTTTTCAGAAAAGCTCTTTTCAGGGCTGCCTAGTGCAGCCCTCCCTGTTAGCTGCCTGCCCTGCAGGCACCAACTTACAAACTGAGCTCCAGTGCCTGGAGGCAGGGATATAGAGGAGGTGGTGCAGTGCATCCTGGGAACAGTCAATGCTTTAGCCTGTTGGTGCCTCGGATCAAGATCCAGCTCTACACCCCGATGTTATTCCCTGTGTAATACCAGTGTACCCCGCTGCAGAAATATAAACTATTGAAAAGGAGGTCATCAACAGGAAGAAAGGAAAGTTGCAGAGAGATAAGAATGACTTCCTCTCAAAATTAATATTCAAGTGGAGTCACATAAAGAGAAAACCAACAACGAGTAGTCATGCTGGGTACACAACCTCTGAGGTAGACTCGTCTGAGAATGAATCTTCACAAGATCAATCCTTCCAAAGGATACAACATAAAGATTTTTTAGGAGTTACTCCCAGAGAAATCAGAGAAACTATAGGCAGGGGTACAAGAGAATCAGAAGAGGAAAGAAGAGGGAAACGAGGACCCAGAGAATGTAGAGAGGATCGGAGGGAGTATAGACATTACAGGAAATAGAAATCAGTGACTCCCTAAGGATTATAAATCTGACTGTGAGAATCCTGACTCCCCCACAAATTGAAGTTCTAAACAAGGGTATCTCATTCTCAACCACTCAATCTTTTGATAGATTTAATATGGAGAAAGTTCTAAATCTTTTTGCCTTGAAATTACTCCTAAAAAAATTCTTTGTAAAAAAGGGGGACCATAGAGATTTGGGCATTAACTCTCCAGAATTTACAGAAGAAGATATAAGAGCTATCTCCATTTTGGAAGAACTTGAAGATATCCCACTTGATTTATCAATGGTAACCCATAAGACCCCACCCCCCAACACAAATTATGACGGATAATTGAAAACACATATTAAAGTAGAAATCCACCTTTTCACCTGATTGGAACATATGTCCACAGGTTAAGATCTTTACAGATTTAGTGAGCAAAGATTTAGATAGCCTTGAACATTCCAAAAAAGGGATAGATACCAACGAAATTTGAACCCACAGCAAAGGGAGGCATTGAGGGAAATTCAAGAATGGAAGCACACCATAATTAAACCCTCAGACAAGGAGGGTAACGTGGTACTTTGACAACCTGATAAATATGTTTGTGAATTGAGGAAACAACTGGATAATAACTTTTTTTAGAAGACGCTCATCTTCAATCCTACCAATGATTATCTTGACCTTTATAATAAGATCATACAAAGGGCCAAAGACAATGGTGTAATTTTGAAAAGAGATTTTCAATTTTTGAAAACTAATGACCCTAAAATACCCACCTTGTATCTTCTCCCAAAGATACACAAGGATGATACCAACACACCCGGAAGACCTATTGTCTCGGGAATGGGCAGCATGACGGAAAAGGCAAGTATTTCCCTGGATACACATCTACGGAAATATGTTGTAGGGTTACCTTCATATATAAGGGATACTCCAGATGTGTTCAGTAAGATCCAGGATGTAGTCCA
This sequence comes from Pseudophryne corroboree, assembly GCF_028390025.1. Classification (NCBI taxonomy): domain Eukaryota; kingdom Metazoa; phylum Chordata; class Amphibia; order Anura; family Myobatrachidae; genus Pseudophryne; species Pseudophryne corroboree. The sequence continues at coordinate 282,577,795 of NC_086446.1, forward strand.
AAATGCAGGCACATGGGCCCTCATTTCGAGTTGTTCGCTCGCAAGGTGATTTTAGCAGTATTGCACACGCTAAGCCGCCGCCTACTGGGAGTGAATCTTAGCTTCTTAAAATTGCGAACGAAAGATTCGCAATATTGCGATTACACATCTCGTAGCAGTTTCAGAGTAGCTTCAAACTTACTCGGCATCTGCGATCAGTTCAGTGCTTATCGTTCCTGGTTTGACGTCACAAACACACCCATCGTTCGCCCAGACACTCCTCCGTTTCTCCAGCCACTCCCGCGTTTTTTCCGGAAACGGTAGCGTTTTTTCCCACAAGCCCATAAAACGGCCTGTTTCCGCCCAGTAACACCCATTTCCTGTCAATCACACTACGATCGCCTGAGCGAAGAAAAAGCGGTGAGTAAAAATCCAAACTTCATAGCAAATTTACTTGGCGCAGTCGCAGTGCGGACATTGCGCATGCGCACTAAGCGGAAAAACGCTGCGATGCGAAGAAATTTTCCGAGCGAACGACTCGGAATGACCTCCATGGCTCATAACCTGTGACGTAGAGAGTCTTTACACAAGCATTATGCAAGTGTAGTACTTTCTGAGCATGAATCAGGCGAATGACTTCAATGACTTTCTACTTACACTTTTTCAATTTGTTCTGACTAAGAACTATTTTGTGTGCAACGGCGGCTTTTACCTCCAAGTATAGGGGATGGCATTGGGCACAACATGTGTGCCAACTTATGCCAACCTGTACCTGGGGTGGTGGGAGAGGGAGGTGGTCTTTTGTAAAGAAAATGATTGTATACTGACCACATAATAATGTGGCTATGGTATACAGATGACCTCCTCATCATTTGGGGAGGCGATATACAGATTTTTAAGATCTTCATCAAGTAACTAAATACTAATGACCTCAAATTGAAATTGACTTATGAGGTAGATGAAAGGAAAATCAATTTTCTTGATGTTACACTTACTCTAGCAGAGGATGGTCATATATCATTACTATTTAGTAAAAAGACATCAGCAAATAGTATACTAAATCATGATAGCTCTCCCTACCCACTGGTATGTAAGGGCCTACCAAAAGGCGAATTTTTGCGCATCAAGAGAATTTGCTCAGAGAAGACCTTTCAAATGAGAGCTCATCAACTGAGCAATAGACTAAAATCACACAGATATAGCAGCAGAGCCTATAATGAAACTAAAACATATACAAGGGAATAATTATTAACGCCAAAATCTCAAACATAGGAGCATATAATGAGCATATAACATGTGATAAACACTTTTTATCATAAAATCTTTACCATACCTAAATAAATAAATAAATAAATAAATAAACCCTACAAGGTCAGCCATAACAACATGTCACAATATTATATATCCATAGCAGATTGAACACTGGACACAAATGCCTAAAATAGTTATTTTAACCAGGGGTTACCTTTGTTTTTTAGTCTCTCTCCTACAGCCTATACTATAGACCATCTCTATAGTGTTCATTATTAATACTACTGTATATAACATACACTATCCAGTGTAATGTACAAGGAGACCAATGAATACTTATGTGTCCAGATTCCCGGCACTGCTCCAATGCTCCACAGAGCAGGGAACTTGCATTGTGGAATGGTGAACATATTCGTAATAAAAAAGATTCAGCTCAAGTGAGTTGGCAATACAGCTGCATCTAACATCGTACTGTAATCTCTGGCCCTGTATTTCCCTGAAGTATAACATACACTGCTCTTTTCTATTAGGCAGACTATAGCTTGTTGTGTACTAAATATGCCCTTTACATGTGCTGGCTACACTCACGCTAAAAGTAAGCTTTTGAAATCCCCCTTCAGAAATCCTGTGTTTGCCCCTGTATCAGTGGTTGCTTTGTGCTGCAGATGTTTCTATTTGTTTAGTGACATGGAGTTTACTATCCAGCTGTTGTATTCACATATGTATACATGTGTATGTGAATACAAATCAGTTTTATTCCACTTGAAAAAGTGTAAAGCATGCATAAATTGTTATACACATGTACCACAGAAAATAAACTTCAGGTTAATGCTAACATGAAGAGGAAACAGCATATTCTATGATAAATGTGAAGACAAAACAGATGATATAGTCGAGAAAGACACAGCAGATGCTATGGCTGACCCGAGGAATACACAGCAAATGTTATTACTGACATGAGGACACAGCAGGGATTCAGTATGGGATCCCGACGGTTGGGATCCCGACGGTCATAAGGTAGACGCCGGAATCCAGACACTGGAATCCAGGGGTGTAGCGAGGGTGGCTCCGGTGGAGCACGAGCTCCGGGCGCCGAAAAAGTTAGAGGGCGCGCCGCCGCCTGCTCACCCCCTCCTTCTGCCCACTATACCAGGGGCCGTTGTACAGGCAGCCGCAGAGCAGGAGGAGGAGAATCAGAGGAGCGCACGCTGACTCAGTCTTGGAGTCTAGGTAGTGAACAGGGCAGACCAGAGGTGACAGCAGGAGACACAGTCGGCACATGCCGGAACTCTGCCGCTCTCTTTATACTGTATGTCTCACTGTATGCTTGTAACTGTGCAGCAAGTTACTTCTGTCCTGCTACACCACTCTCTGCCTCGGCTACTGCAGCACCTCTTTCTGCCCCAGATGCTGTGGCATCTCTTTCTGCCCTGACTGCTGCAGCACCTCTTTCTGCTTCAGCCGTTGCAGCACCCCTCTCTGCCCCAGCTGCTACAGCACCTCTCTCTATATTGATGCTACAGCACCTTTCTCCGCCTCAGCTGCTTCTACAGCACCTCACTCTGCATTAGAAGCTGCAGAGTAACATGTATAAGTGGCTCTACTGTGGCATAACTTCCCCTACATTTTTGTGGCGTGCCTTCGACGCACACTGTCCCTGTTTCGCTCATGAGGGGAGCCCAAAAGAAACTTCCACCCTGAGCTCCACAAGGTCTAGAACCGGCCCTGTCACCAATGTAGGCTTTATCTATTTTTTTCTTTTGAAATGTAACATGCCCCCAATTCAGTACAGGGGAGGGGGCGCCAAAACATACCCTTGCTCCGGGCACCATGGCACCTATCTACACCTCTGCTAGAATCCCGACAGGCGGGATCCAAATGAAGAGCGCAGCATGTCCCCTCGTGGGTTCGCTGCACTCACCACACTTCCGAGTGGGGATTCCGGGACCCGGTCGGGATTCCGACTGCTGGGATTCCCTTTGCTGTCAGGATTCCAGCGTTGGTATCCTTACCACCAGGATCCCAACAGCTGGGAAACTAACTGCTTCCCCATAGCAGATGTTATTACTAACGTGAGGACACAGCATATGATATTACTGATATGAGGAGGACACAGCATATGTTATTACTAATATGGGAGGGAAACAGCAAATGCTATGGTTTACTTTAGGAGGACACACATTCAGGGCCATTGAGAGCCATGACAAGCCCCAGGAAAGGGGGTTAGCTTTAAAATGGGTGTGGCGACACCCTTGACTATTGAAATATTAATACAATAATATAAATGCAAGGCCACATGCTCCACAGGGGGGTGCAGTTTTAATACTGGAAGGGAGCGCGGGGGAGGGTACCCACTTCCTACCTTACCTTATCAGAAATCAGGTACCTCCTCTCCGGCCACTGGCATCTTCCCAGTGATATTTGAGAAGATGATGCGGGCCACTAGAGAGCAAAGATCACATTCCTCTGGGTTCTTCCTCAATACCCACCCACAAATGTTATGTTAACTTTCAAATACGTGTATTATTTTATAGTACAGTGGCCTCAGGGTATGAATGTTTCTCCTGGCTTCTGACCCCGTTGTTGCTTCCTGATAGTACTGCAGAGCGCACATAAGTCCACTTGATCTGTGATAGAATGTAAATTTGGGCTATTAAAATCCAGGTTCTTGGTAGATCGGGGTTGTCTATGTTGTATAGTATTGATAAGAGTCATGACATTGTGCACTGCTGCTGCATGTTGCATTAACTGTGCCTTAGTCAACTACCTCCACCAGATTATGCAACACGCACACAGCAGGCTGGGCTAATGGTTTCATCTGGCGACTCTGTGAGCACAGAGTGTGAGGCAGGTTAGGTCATAGGTGATAGCCAACTACTCCACAGTAAGCATATTACACAACATTGCTATGTAAAAAATGTACTTAAAATGTGTATCCTAAAATTTAACAAATGACTCTGCATACAGTGCAAAGCATGTAGCTCCTCCTAAAATGTATGTCCAGTACTGAAAGAGTGCTTAACATTATCCACATCACTTAGAGATATAGTATGTGACTGCATTTGGCCCATACAATTTCACTAATATATGAGTGTAATAATAAATTTGTAACCCATACAAAGTGCACAAAATTTGTTTACACTTTCTTGAATGTGTGTAATTTTTCCAAATAACTAATTGTATGAGGACAGGATTCACACCAAAAAATTTGCAAGGAAACAAAAATCCTCCTCTGACTCGTGCTGCACAGACACCTCCTCCACATTCAGTCTCATCTCTTCGACCCTTCTGATCCCACTCTCCTTTTCCATCCCATCAAAAAACACTTAACACTGTTAAACCAAGGAAATAATAAACCCGTCCACCACCACCTATCTCACACACACAACACACTCTCAGACCACAGACACTCACACATAATGACAAGACAAAACTTATGATGACACACGACAAAAACAAGACACAATTTAAAAATGACCACACAACTCAAAAAAACAAGACAACTTCCAATCACAAGCAACAATCGCAAACTATATATAGAACTTATCTCACCAACAACTGTCCAAACACCTCAACCACACTCCACCAAAAACGTCATCAATGCATATGTTCCCAGCGGTTTGTGGGCATATTAATAACAACATGGTGCTGCCCCTGTAGCATGTTCTTTTTCTGACCAATCAGAATGTATCAAGGTAATTTGTAATTTTTTCTGGCAACTTGTGGTACGAAATAAGGTGTGACTTGTGGTGGGATTTGAGGTGCGACTTGTGGTGCAAATTAAGGTGTGATTAGCTTTGTGCTAGCATGTGTCCTCAGAGGCATTCTACTGAGAATTATAGCGCATTCAAATGCGACTTACTGTATGAAGTGACTTCCCAATGCGAAAGCCATAAAATAAAAAACAAATAGTACTGTACACGCCACAATGTGACAACATACACCATTGAAAGACAAAGACACAAGTGAAAACTCTTGTTAGTAAGTATGTGATTTTTGATCCGGTGATTAAGACTGATTTCTAATCTCACCCAAAACTTAGTGAATTTTCCAAGCGTTAATATGTGTGAAAAAAATGGTATCTACCAATAGCTGCATATATTACAAATTGCCCACTTAAATCTATTCTGTGCATATTGAGGACAGCATTATTCATGAGAATTATTATTAGTTATTGAAGTGGCTATTTAATTGACTGGTATTCATATATTTGCCTTCAAGCCTGAATTGTGCAAGTACTAATGATATACACTGCGACTTTTGATACTGGCAGTTAGTCATCTGCCTAAAGCTATATATTTCAGAAATTATATAAGTAAATTTACTGTGCACACATTGGGGGTCATTCCGAGTTGATCGTAGCAGGCTAAATTTAGCACAGCTACGATCATGTTTCCAGACCTGCGAGGGGACGCCCAGCACAGGGCTAGTCCGCACCGCATGTCAGTGTCGCCCCCCCCGCACAAATACAAAAGCATCGCACAGCAGTGATGCCTTTGTATTTGTGGAGTAACTCCTGGCCAGCGCAGCTCCTGCGGCTGGCCGGGAGTTATGTGTCGTAGCCGCTGGCCGCAACGGCTGCGTGACACGTCACGCAGCCGACACGCCACGCCCCCCCAAAGGTTCGGCCATGCCTGTCATACGCCAGCGCACTGCGGCACCAGCGCATGCGCAGTTCCGACCCGATCGCTGCGCTGCGACAAACTGCGGCGAGCGATCGGGTCGGAATGACCCCCCATTGGGCCTAATTCATGTATGTATGTATATGGAATTGTGATTTTCTAGGCTACGCTGTTAAAGGTAGCAAGTTCAACTGTTGCTCAGAAATTAAAAGAGATGCCAACTGAAGTCATCGCATAAGTAATCGCAATTGCATATACATTCATATCCTATATGTAATAACGAGGACCAATGCCGTAACTAGACATTTCAGCACTGTGTGCAAGAAACAGCATCAACACCCCCCCCCCCCCCCCCCCCTCCCCGGGTTGGCCTAGCGGGTCCCCCTTCTCATAAGTGCTGGTAGCAGCGGGTCCTCCTTTCAGCGCCGGCAGCAGCAGATCCCCTCTTCTGGTTTGGGCAACAGCGGTAGAGAGAGGAAGAAAAGGTGAGAGGAGGGGCTGGATTGGCTGGACTCCTACTCCTGCTAGTACTGCACTGACAGTGCTGCTGCAGGCCCCTGTTTAAAAAAAAAAAGTGTCAGAATTGACATGTGGTGGGAACGTGCCCGTGTGCCCCCCCCCCCCCCGCTGATCCGACAGTGCCTCCAGTCACCACACACACAACTTGTTCTCCCCATTCAAAACACACACACACACACACACACACACACACACACACACACATACAGCCTGGCATCTCCAATCACTATACACACACAGCCTGTTACCCCCCAGTTACCATGCACACACAGCCTGTTACCCCCCCAGTCACCACACACACACACACACAGCCTGTCCCCTACAGTCACCACACACACATACACCCTGTCCCCTACAGTCACCACACACACGGCCTGTTACCCCCCAGTCACTAAACACACAGTTTGTTACCCCCAGTCACCACACACACACACACACAGCCTGCCCCCTACAGTCACCACACACACACAAATAGCATGTTACCCCCAGTCACCACACACGCACAGCCTGTTACCACCCCATTCACCGCACACACACAGTCTATCCCCTACAGTCATCACATACACATACAGCCTGTCCCCTACAGTCATCACATACACACAGCCTGTTACCCCCCCAGTCACTACACACAGTTTGTTACCCCCAGTCACCACACACACACACACACACACACACAGACACACACACACACAGAGCCTGTCCCCTACAGTCACCACACACAGATAGCCTGTTACCCCCAGCCACCACACACGCCCAGCCTGTTACCCCCCCCCCCCCCCTGTCACCACACACGTACAGCCTGCTACCCCCCCCAAGTCGCTACACACACACGGCCTGTTACCCACCAGTCACCAAACACACATACAGCCTGTCCCCTACAGTCACCACACACACACAGCCTGTTACCCCCCAGTCACCAAACACAAACAGCATGTTCCCTACAGTCCCCCCCCCCCACACACACACACATACATACCTATATGTTAACTCCAGGTCTCACAGAGGTAGCAGGCAGGGCTGGGCCACACACAGACAACCACCAAGGCCTGGGCAAAGCGGACAACCACCAAGGCCTCAGCCACGCCGCTTTCATTAAAAAAACACCACACTAGCATGCAGCAGGGGCACCTGGGCTGGAGGCAGAGCTGTCTCGGGAGAGGAGAAGGAGGCACTGGAGTCAGGATCTGCTGCCCAGCACCAGAGGGCTCTGCCCCCAAGCTCTGCTGCTGTAGTGCTGCCTGTCTGGCTGCCTGTGGGCACGGGTGGTCCGGGTGCAGACTGAGGAGGGGAGGGACCAAATATTTGCTGCAGCCTGGAGGCAGGGATATTACACGTTACAGTGAAGTCTGTGGCCATGTGCCGCACAAGCCCCGTCCATTCCTGCTTAACCTTTTTCTTCCTGTTTCTGTATCCCGGCCGTTACTGGGATGTGCGTGACTGCGTGTGTGTATGAGTCAGTGTGACCGCACACAGCACAACCGCCGCCTGGGAGAGAGCACCCGCACTGTCGAACAGCTCTACATCTGCCAGGGCGACCAATCGGGAGCACACACAAATGCGCTCCCACTGCAAGTGTGCTTTGTGCCAGGCACACTTGGCACACACCATCTCATATGAGTTTAATACTGGAGACTCTAAAGGGAACATCCTTCTGGCACCAGGATGTAAGGTTGCACCTCCTGAAGACCGGGGTCCTAGTGCTGCACAGAGTCAGCTCAGAATGCTTTATCCTAACACTTAATGTAATATAACAAAAATATTAGACATGTGTATAGATCTAGCTACAACAAATTCTGAATCTAAGTGTTCCTTATTATCTGCATACATGTAAGAAAACATGGACTGGAGCCTAGCAGGACAAGATAAATGATTATATTCCCTTTATGTTCAGCTTCATATTGGCATATAAGTGTCTGGCATGAGATCTGATGCAACACATTCAGCAGTAATTGTACTGACACATAAAAAGTTGGCAATAATACATCTGAGTTTCCATCTGTTCCAGATTTCTAGGAACAATATCTGATTTTAAAGCTGTGTCCCGAAAAATGAATGGTCCTTTCTGATTTTGCTGTTTATTCAAGGATATAACTACTATAGGTGCAGGGGGTGAAGCCGCTATGGGGTCCACAGCTGATGGGTACCCATGTTAAAGTTCCATGTGCTCTATAGATTTTTCACCATGGTATGGTACGTATATAAGGGACTTTACTAACTTGTCATTAGGACCCACAAATACCTAATTGTGCCCCGGGGTATATAGACCAGCTTTCAGACAACCCTCTGGTGTTCTGTGGGATATTTAGAAATTTCAGTATCTGTACTTAATTTGACTTCCCAGATTCACTGAAGGAATGTACAGTAACTAACATTTAACAGATCTCCATGCAACGGAATCAGTATGAAATAACTGCAATCAAAATACCGATGATCAAAATACGACAACCATTGACCATTGATTCCCAACAACAATTGACCGATTGTCAAAATCCCGACAAGGTCAAAATCCCTACAAGGTCAAAATACAGACAGTTAAAATATCGACAAGGTCAAAATACTGACATTTAAAATGTCGACAGGTCAAAAAGTTGACAAGTTTTTCATTGTTTTTTGGTGTGTATGTTGACATAGGTCAACATGGACACCGTATAAGTGTACCGCATCCCCTCGCTGCACTCAGCACACTATTATATTCCCCCTCCAGGTCCACTGGGATGGTAAAGTATGAACAAGTCGGTTTCAATGAAAAAAATCATGTAAAACTCATGTCGACTTTTTGACCTGTTGACATTTTAAATGTCGGTATTATGACCTTGTCGGTATTTTAAATGTCGGTATTTTGTCCATGTCGGTATTTTGACCTTGTCGAGATTTTGACTGCCGGTCAATGGTTGTCGGTATTTTGATCGTCGGTATTTTGATTGTAGGTAAATTGACTGCATCCCCATGAAACAGTGCAGGACAGTTTCAGTGTATATTAAATGGATTCAACTTTTAGGTAGTACGGATATTGTAATGGTTAGCATTACGCCTCACAGCACTGGATTCATGGGTTTGATTCCCACCATGGCCCTGTGTGGAGTTTGTATATTCTTCCCGTACTTGCGTGGGTTTCCTGCGGGTACTCCGGTTTCCTCCTACATTCAAAAAATATACTGGTAGGTTAATTGGATCCCAGCAAAATTAACTCTAGTGTGAATGTGTCTGTGTGCACATGTGATAGGGAATATAGATTGTAAGCTCCACTGGAGCAGGGACTGATGTGAATGGCCAAAATATTCTCTGTAAAGCGCTGCGGAATATGTGTGCACTATATATATAAATAGCTGATAATAATAACTTGGGAATTCGGCTCCAGTAGTTCGGTTTTCCATAAATGGATATGTATCCTCTCCATTTCCTTTACTACGTGGTACGAGACAAGGTTGTCCCCTCTCTTCAGCCTTATTTGCCTTATTAATTGAGCATTTGGCATGTGTATTACGTTTGCACAGAGGCATTCAGGGGTTTAGGTTGGGCCCTAGGATAGATAAAGTGGCGTTATATGCCGATGATATGTTGCTATTTGTCAATGACTATTATATCTCTATGTCAATAGCATTGGAGATAATTGACAAGTTTGGTAGCTTCTCTGGTTTAATGATAAATTGGGAAAATCATGCATTCTTCCTTTGAAGGGCCCATGCCCATTTACTCCATCAGTTAATCTTCCACTTCAATGGGTAGATTTAAATATTTAGGTATTTGGATCTCTAATTTACCTCGAGTACATTTCTTTAAAAGTTAAACCTCAGATGTCAACTTGATAGAGATGGTTATACTGCCAAAATTTTGGTATGTTTTTCAGAATTCCCCAGTTTTTCCCCCACTGTGCTTTTGAGGCAAATTAAAAGTCTTGTTTCCTCTTTATATGGGTGAATTTACCGGGCTTAAATAAAATTTTATATACTTCCAAGACCTAGGAGGTTATTCAGAAGTGGTCGCAGATTTTGCTATCGCATCACAAAAATCTCAAATAGAGGTTGACCCCTGCCTATGCATTGCAGCGTATGCAGGGGCACTGCCGCCATGTTTCCAATGACAGGAAACGCAGGTGACATCATCAGCCATCACCGAAAAAGGCCATGACATGTCTGTTGTCACCACCCCTGGATGTCTATCGTCTGTCAATCATGATGCGAACACATCCTTCTTGGATGCAATCGCATCATGATAACGTGAGCACGTGCACTGCGGACTCAGCTCATGCGCAGATGGCTGATAATCAGCTGTTAGTGATTTTCGAACGACTGCGACAGGGTCTGAATAAGGCCCCTAGACCATGGGGTGGACTTGCAGTACCACATTTTTGGTTAGATTATTTTGCCTCCCAATTGGCTCATTTATGGTGGTGGCTTAGAGATCCAGACCCCAATTACTTGCCGAGCTTACTAGTCAACCAAATGGGATATTTTCATACTTCACTGCAAACACTGTTAAGTGGCAAGAAGATTGGGAGTGGTATCCCTCTGGTTGAACTTGTGCACTCCAGAGCACTGTCTATCATACAGAACCGTGTAGTTTGGAGTGAGAGGGGAGTGGCCTCTGTGGGTCACCAGGGACTCTAAAGTCATTTTCCCAATTACAACAGGAATGCTGTTTATCTTATGCTTCAGTTTTTAGATTTTTGGCACACATTATCCAATCAGTACACTGAAGGACCTCCGGTTATAAATGACTCTATTATTAAAAATTATATAATGTCCATAGATCCATATAGGATGTTGTCTAAATTGTATAGATATTTATTAAGAGATCATAATGTGGAAGAATTAACAGCTCATAGATTTAAATGGGAGACAGTGTTGGGGCCCATATGGGAAGAGGAGTAGAGCGTAACATTAAAATGCCCTCGTGATTCAACTATTTCTATTCACTATCAACAAAGACAATTATTTTTATTACACAGAGTGTATCTTATGGCAATATGCTTAAATAGATTTGGGGCTATTGCACCATCACAGTGCCCCACATGTGGGAGTGCTGAAGGAACCTTTTTTTACGTTTACTATGGGAGTGTCCCCAGGTATTAATGTTTTAGAACCGAGTGATTGCGGTTATATTGGCTACAGGTGTTTCAAGAGGTATAGTTACACCAATAGCTTGTTTATTGGGAATAGCTGAGACATATACTCTAGATAGATATACCAAACACAGGGCCTAATTCAGATCTGATTGCAGCAGCAAATTTGTTAGCTAATGGGCAAAACCAGGTGCGCTGCGGGGGGGGGCAGATATAACATGTGCAGAGGGGTGTGGTGTGTTCAAATTGAAATCTGAATTGCAGCGTAAAAATAAAGCAGCCAGTATTTACCATGCACAGAAACAAAATATCCCGCCCAAATCTAACTCTCTCTGCACATGTTATATCTGCCCCCCCCCCCTGCAGTGCACATGGGGGGTAATTCAGAGTTGATTGCAGCAGCAAATTTGTTAAAAGTTGGGCAAAACCATGCGCACTGCAAGTGTGGCAGATATAACATTTGCAGAGAGAGTTAGATTTGGGTGGGTTATTTTGTTTCTGTGCAGGGTAAATACTGGCTGCTTTATTTTTACTCTGCAATTTAGATTTCAGTTTGAACACACCACACCCAAATCTAACTCTCTCTGCACATGTTATATCTGCCCCCCCTGCAGTGCACATGGTTTTGCCCAACTGTTAACAAATTTGCTGCTGCGATCAACTCTGAATTAGGCCCATTTTTGCACATTAGCTAACAAATTTGCTCCTGCAATTAGATCTGAATTATGCCCAATATGTCCTCAATATGTGTAGTCTGGCTAAAGTGGGTATAGCTCGAACTTGGATGGACCAGAAGGGTCCAATTATTAATCAGTGTCCTTCTCTTGTCATTGTCACGGTGCACATGATAAATATGCGTACATACTGTAGCTAGATATGCTGAGCATTCAACAAAGCATTGGCCAAATGAGTAGGGGCTATGGAAATAGCTCATGCAGAAACATATGTGTGGCATATCTGGAATATAATTTATACAATGGGAGATATTTGTGATATTTGTATTACAATTTTGCTTTTTTATTTTCTTTCCTCTTCTTTCTTTTTTTGTGAATGTTTTGCTTTTATGTGATTGTATGTGTTATGTACTGATAATATGAAAAATTCTAATAAAAGTATTAAATAATAAAATGTAACAGATCTATAGATCTCTATCATGTCCACGTTATATTGACGATTTTGTGCTTTACCTGTGTCTGCCTTTGGGGAACACGCTAGTAAGTGTAAGTGAGAACCACAATTCACTGTTTATTATTACAATGCTCGATTGTTAAAGTTGCCTCCAAGTAGCAGATCATACTGTACAGTCGATTTATTCAGGATCAGTATGGGATTACGACGGTCGGGATCCCGGTGGTCATAAGACTGACTCCGGAATCCCGACAGGCGGGATCCCAATGGTGAGAACAGCGTGTCCCCTCATGTGCATGCTGTGCTCACCATGCTCCAGACCTGGTGGCGATCTTTGCTCACCACACTAATTTATTTCCCATCGGGGGGATGGCGTGGTCCACCCCACAAGTGGGGATTCCGGGCCTGGTCGGGATTCTGACCACTGGGATTCCTATGGCTGTTGAGATTTTGGTGTCAGTATTCTGACCGCCAGGATCCCGACAGCTGGGAAACTAATTGCTTCCCATTAATTCTATGATTAGCCTTATTTCTGGATTTAATGAGGGATGAGCGGGTTTGGATCTCTTAGATCCGAACACCCCCAGGATTCAGGATCCGAGTCCGGATCAGAATTCAGCTCAGGACTTCCCGCCAGACTCTGATCCCAGAACGAGGTAAATTTTCATCATCCCGCTGTCGGATTCTTGCGGGTTTTGAATAAAGGGTCGCGTGTCACCACCATTTTCACCCCGGACTTGGAGAGTGGGGGAGACAGACCTCTGTCTGTCTTTGGGTTGTGGTGTACAGGGGTGCTGCTGTCCTGTGCTGTTCTGGGGTGGTGTCCTGTGCTGGTGTACTATGCTGTTAGGGGTGCTGCTATCCTGTGCTGTTCTGGGGTGGTGTCCTGTGCTGGTGTACTATGCTGTTAGGGGTGCTGCTGTCCTGTGCTGTTCCTGGGTGGTGTCCTGTGCTGGTGTACTGTGCTGTTATGGGTGCTGCTGACATAGGGTTGCTGTTCTGGGGTGTCCTGTGCTGTTTGGGGGTGCTGTACAGGGGTGCTGCAGTCCTGTGCTGTACAGGTGCACTGTCCTGTATGCAGTAAAAATATAGGGGTGCTGTGGCCCTGTCCTGTATGCTTTAAAAAATAGGGGTGCTGTAAAAATACAGGGGTGCTGTGGCCCTGTCCTGTATGCTGTAAAAATACAGGGGTGCTGTAAAAATACAGGGGTGGTGTAGCCCTATCCTGTATGCTGTAAAAAAATACAGGGATGCTGTACAAATAAAGGAATGATGTGGCCCTGTCGGGTTCTGTAAAAATACAGAGGTGCTGTGGCCCTGTCCTGTATGCTGTAAAAATACAGGGGTGTTGAAAAAATACAGGGGTACTGTGGCCCTGTCCTGTATGCTGTAAAAATACAGGGGTTCTGTAAAAATACAGGGGTGCTGTGGCCCTGTCCTGTATGCAGTAAAAAATACATGGGTGCTGAAAAAATACAGGGGTGATGTGGCCCTGTCCTCTATGCTGTAAAAATACAGGGGTTCTGTGAAAATACAGGGGTGCTGTAAAAATACAGGGGTGCTGTGGCCCTGTCCTGTATGCTTTAAAAATACAGGGGTGCTGTAAAAATACAGGGGTGCTGTGGCCCTGTCATGTATGCTGTAAAAAATACAGGGGTACTGTAAAAATAAAGGAATGCTGTGGCCCTGTCCTGTATGCTGTAAAAATACAGGGGTGCTGTAAAATTACAGGGGTACTGTGGCCCTGTCCTGTATACTGTAAAAATACAGGGGTGCTGTAAAATAAAGGAACACTGTGGCACTGTCCTGTATGCTGTACAAATACAGGTGTGCTGTGAAAATACAGGGGTCTTGTGGCCCTGTCATGTATGCTGTAAAAATACATTGGTGCTTTAAAAATAAAGGAACACTATGGAAAAAATAGTGAAAGATCAGGAACTACTTCCAGTTTCTAGTACTAGTGCTGAAGCTGCTGCTGCCACCAGTCATGACATTGACGATGCAATTCCATCAACGTCATCTGCTAAGGCTGATGCCCAATGTCATAGAGGGTATGTAAAATCCAAGAAGCAAAATTGAATAACCCCCAAAAAAGAAATTACCTGATGACAAACGTAAAATTGGCAATATGCTATTCACGACACGAAGTGGCAAGGAAAGGTTAAAGCCTCAGCCTATGTTCATGACTGGTGGTTCAGCTTCTCATGAAGATGGAAGCACTCTTGAAAAATTGAAAAAATAAAGCTTGTTAAAGCACAGGAAAAAACAACTATGCGTTCAAACTCAAAGATATCACAAATCACCAAGGAGAGTCCAAGTGTGTCCACGGTTGCAATGTCTAGGCCTGAACTTCCCAAGACTGTATGGGAAAAGGAGGCTCCTACCACCATTTACACACCCTCTGCAAGTGCTGGGAGGAGCACCGCCAGTCCATGCTGATATTGAGATTGAGGATGTCACTGTAGAAGTACACAAGTATGAGGAGGATATTGGTGTAGCTGGTGCTGAGGAGGAAGTTGACGATGAGGATTCTGATGGTGATGTGGTTTGTTTGAATAAGGCACCAGTGGAGACAGTTGTTGTCCATGGGATGAAAAAGCCCATTGAAGATCCGCGGAATGCAAAGGCTCAAATGGAGCATGTTTGAGAGCTGGTAGGACCACATTAAGATCCCACGGTGCTACTTATGGACAAAATGGTAGTTGAATATGCAGAACACCCTGTAAAAAGGTTCTGACCTCTGGAAGAAGGGCCAAGAGACTTTGGAAAAAAATTGACCATGCCAAAATCTGTATTTTCAAAGAATAAATGATTAAAACCAGCATCCAAACCTCTCTAAAGGGAGGTCAAAACCGATGAAGATAAAGGTTGGTTGGATGACATAATTGCATGACAAAACTGGTTTTCTGGCTCGTATCATAGTGCAGGCCAGTGGCGGATCCAGGGGAGGGGCACACAGGCCCGTGCCCCCCCCTGTCATTTCTAGCACTTTTTTTCTCCAAACGTGAGCAGCAGCAGCACTCTGCTGCTGTCTCCGTCAGGAATATTAGATGCGGCGGGCACTAGGACCCGCCGCGGCACTAAACAGCAGAACTTCAGAGAGCTCTGATTAAGAGCTCTCTATGCAGTGTAATGACGGAAGGTGACTGAGGGGGAGCTGTTGCGCACATCCTACTGCAGCAGCCAGCTCCTCTCCTGCTACTGTAAAGCGGAGCGTCCTGTCTCCTCTGCCCCTACTTCTACTTGTACTGTTTGTACACTACAGTGGCTGTCTGGAGAAGTCTCTCACTGCCACAGTCGGTGGGGGGTTTGCAGATCATGCAGAGTGCATATTTAATAACATGCTGGCCAGGTCACCACTCGCTGTTTTCCCCAGGGCCGTAACTAGGCTGCCTGGGGAAGACAGCGAGTGGTGACCTGGCCAGCATGTTATTAAATATGCACTCTGCATGATCTGCAAAACACCCCCCACCCCGCATGTGGGACACTAGCCCAGTGCAGTCAGTGGAGAGCAGCCTAGCTCCTCCATGTAAAGGACAACTGCAGCTGCTGCATTCCAGTCAGTGGGGTCACTGCATAAAAAAGTGTCTCTGCTGCCTAATGTGTAGAAAGGGGGACTCTCCTGCTGTAATGTGTAAAAAAGGGGGACTCTCCTACTGTAATGTGTAAAAAAGGGGGACTCTCCTGCTGTAATGTGTAAAAAAGGGGGACTCTCCTGCTGTAATGTGTAAAAAAGGGGACTCTCCTGCTGTAATGTGTAAAAAAGGGGACTCTCCTGCCGTTATGTGTAAAAAAGCGGGACTCTTCTGCTGTAATGTATAAGAAAGAGGGACTGTGCCTGCCATTATGTGTAAAAAGGGGACTGTGCCTGCCATAATGTATAAAAAATGGGGACTCTCCAGCTGTAATGTGTAAAAAAGCGGGACTCTCCTGCTTAATGTGTAAAAACGGGAACTCTTCTACTGTAATGTGTAAAAAAGGGGGACTTTCCTGCCGTAATGTGTAAAAAAGGGGACTCTGCCTGCCGTAATGTGTAAAAAGGGGGACATTGCATGCCATAATGTGTGATAGGGACTCTACCTGCTGTACTGTGTAAAAGGGTCTCTACCTGGCGTAATGTGTGTAAGTGGTGCTACTGTGCGGCGTAATTCGAATAATGGAGACTTTTTTACAGCGTAACATGAATTGGTATTATTTTGGGGCCATGCCCCTTCCCCATGAAGCCATGTCCCTATATTTTTGGCCCACTGGCCCTGTTTTATATATGTAAGGGGGGGGGGGGGAGATGCTGTGTCTGGCACACAGCGCTAAAATGTCTAGTTACGGCACTGTGTTCGAGTACCGAAGCAGATTGGATTATTGGAGAGTGCCAGCAGTTTTTGGATTGTTTTATACAGTAGAAATATATACTGTATTTGGAAAAGTCCTTTAATCTGGATAAGAACTATGTTATGAGAGTATGAGAGTCTGGTGAGTGATGCCCTTCCAGGCAATCTTGTTTGGAGTGTGTTCACTCAGGGAAGGCAACGCGGCAAGTATCTAAGTATACAAGTTAATTAAGTGTTGCTGGGCCGCTCAGACTGTAATATATATAAAACCCTTAAAAACCTGTGTTTGACCTTGGAAGGTGCCGCGGGTTGGGAGAGTGCTGTGCTGTGGAGTGGACACTGAAGGCGCCGTGGTTGGGGGAGTATTGTACTGAAGACATTGACGGGGCCATGAGAGTGCTGTGGTGTGGACATTGAAGGGACTGGTGGGGGGAGGGGGTGTTGTGGTTATTGAAGGGGGAATGCTGTGAGCTGGACATCTCCGTTTTATTTTTACAACTGACTATAATGCACAAGCATCACTTGGAACAGTCATCCGGAAGGATCGGTCATCGACTAGGAGACAAAAGACCCACAGCATAGCAAACAGGTAAGTGGAATGGCCTTGTCTTTTGTGTGTACCTCCCAGTGTGACTATAATGAGGGGTGTAGTTCATGGGGATGGCATATCTTGTGAGGCCATGCCCCTTGTAGTGATACCACCCCCCTTTTCTGTGAGCATGCACGCCGAAGGTGCGTGCAAATACAACTGGTACCACAGACATTCTCCCCTTCCCCTATGATGGTGCCCCCCCTGTCATTTTTTTCTGGATCTGCCCCTGGTACAGGCTACCGAGGTACAGAAACCTTAAACTTTCAAAAGCTCTGTCTCAACAACCATGCCGTTACATCCAACCGAGAAAGGTATTCGTGCAGAAATGGATCTCGTTGTAGTAGGTTTGGATGATGTGGAAGATGCCACCAGGAACGTATGATCAGTCCCCCCTGCTGCAGCTGATCGCTGCACACGCAGAGGTTAGCCAAAATGTGCTGGAAGAGGAAGGGCGTGATTCTGGAAGTGATGTCAGTAATCAGAGACTGCAGAATCACTCTGAGGGATCCGAGGAACCAGAGGAGATCTGTTCAGGACTGGAACACCGCGGAATAGCGCATCACATTTGATGTGACCTGGCCAGGTAACGTACACCTGGCTCCTGACGCATCACATGCAACAGTACCAGGCAAGTTGTTAAGTACCAAACTCCAGTCCATCCTGCAATCTCATGGTCCAGTGTCCCACCAGCCCTGCTGAAAGAGATAAATGTCTCAGTTTTTCCATACCTCCCAACTGTCCCGATTTTCGCGGGACAGTCCCGTTTTTGGGGGACTGTCCCGCTGTCCCACCCGCGGGCTGCAGTGTCCCGCGGTGGGGGGGCAGTTGGGAGGCTCCGTCTCTCGCTGCCCTGCTTAGCAGAGCAGCGGTGAATAGACGCTGTGCGCATGCTCACAGCGTCTATTCAGTGCAGACAGAGGGAGAGGGGGCATGCCAGCGGCTAACAGAGCGCTGAGCATGCCCCCTCAGTGACGAAAACGGGGCGTGGCTCGCAATCGCGGGTCCTCCGCAAAACCACGCCCCCTTTTCATAGGCTGCACCCCCTTTTCGGGAGCGGGCGCGGCTTCGCCGCGCGTGTGTCCCTCTTACCGACCGGACAAAGTTGGGAGGTATGGTTTTTCATTCCAATAATGCAGGAGCACTTCAGTAACCTTTACAAAAGAATGGCTTCACAAACAAGCCCTGTTTTATCCCATTTACAATGAAAATATAACCAGCAGTAGCACTAGCAGATTGTACAGTACTCCCACGGGGCACAAAAATACCCAATTACAACAAAACATTTAATTACATTTTGCATGAATTGATTTTTTGTATGTATGAAATGGTAAAAAAGCTACAGCACTTACTCAAATTGCCTCAGCTATTGAAGTGCATAATTACAGTTTATGCATAGGAGTTATAGGAGTTATTGCACTTGGCTTTGAAATCCTAACAAGCACTGTATAAAGATTTTTTTAGATGTGCCTGATATATGCAGAGCTACCCCTTGGTAAATGGCCCTCTGTAGAGGGCCATTTTGCGAGGATTGTCTGCATTTTTTAGTATGACAGATAGTTCTCTAAAGTGATTAATAGTTGAGAGATATGATCTTGATTTCAAAATAGGAGTGGGTGCTATTTTGCTCTGACCACTACAGTACTTGCTTTTGGTATTTTGAATGAATTGCATTTACTACCACATACAATTCACATGTTCATTGTTATATGTAGAGTTGCCATAATATCCCTATAGGGGTATATTCAATTGAAGTCGGATCCATTCCGACATTCATTTGTTGAAATGGATCCGACCTGGGCTATTCAATTCATTCTCAATTCGACTTTTAAAAAAGTCGAATTGGGATGTGGGAACTTAGACGGGGGAGGACTGCGGGCAGACGGGGGAGAGCAGCCCTGTCTCCCCCCCCCATCTGTCTGTCTCTCCCCATCCCTCCTCTCCGTGGCCCCGCATCACAGCCGCCGCTCACGGCAGCGTCCACCCAGCTCCAGCAAACAAGACCTCGCTTGCTTGAGCCGGGTGGATGCTGCTGTGAGTGGCGGCTGGGATACATCCTCCGGCGCTGCTTTCCCCCGACTGCCTGTGGCTCTCCCCGTCTCTGCTCCCGCATCTCACTTTTTTTTTTTTAAACATAGTTTTTATTCATGGGATCACAAGAAGCAAACAGGAACCAACAGATGACAATTATAGCATAATACATTACAAATACAACCTAACAGTTGGTACGTATAAAGAGAACAAAAAAAAAAAGATCCATTTTTGACCCAAAGAGCGGGTATAATAAAACAGAAAGAATAGCAGTCGGCCGAAAGTCCAACCGACTAATATTGAGGAATAGTATAGGAGAAGGTATAAAAAGGGAGAGAGAAAGAGAAGAGAGAAAGGAAGATACAGAAAGATAGAATATGGTAGGGTAAAATCTCCGGGAGGGTTCCGTCAGATATGGCACAGGACATTATTAGTTGAAAGGTGAAGGGGCATGTTGTGTAGTCAGCCATGAACTCCATATTTTATCAAATGACTTGGAGGACCAATTAATGATACTAGTCATATAGTCCATACGGTAAACGTACCAGATGCGGGCGATTATAGACTGCATGGAAGGTGGAATAGGGTTTTTCCAGTCTGCGGCCAATTGACATGTCATTGCAGTTTATTTTGATGGTTTGTCAGCGTTGGCAGGTTTAAGGGGAGGAGAATGTATTTAGGATAATAAGGATTAGGAATCTGTAACAAATTAGTAATAAGATTAATCACATCTCTCCAAACATTTACAATTTTAGGGCACGACCACCATATATGTAGGAAGGAGCCCTCTGTGCCACATCCTCTCCAACATCTATCCGATGTATCCGGGTACATTCTGCTTAAGCGAGATGGTACATAATACCATCTATATAATAATTTGTAAACATTCTCTTTGATTCTAACGCAGATGGAGCTAGATGCAGCGTTACCACAGGCTTCAGACCATTCCTCATCATCTGAGGCTGAGCCTAGATCCAGTTCCCATGCCCTCTCGTGAGGATCACGTTAAGAGGGTGATTCCCTATCGAGGGTGGCATATAAGAGGGAAATTAAACCTTTGGTTGAGTGACGTCTGAAACATACTGCCTCAAACGTAGTCAGGGGTCTGCTAGAGAGGACGTGGCTCATTGCGGAATGAAAGTGCCTAAGTTGTAAATATTGATAAAAATATTTGGATGGGATGTCGATATCTTCCTGAATCTGGGAAAACTGAGGAAAACTAGTGTCCCTAGTGATATCATTCAGATATAAGATACCTCTATCCTGCCAGGGGGCAAATAATGATTTGTGTGTACCAGGGGAAAATGCTGGGTTGTGTAATATAGGGATGATGGGGGAGGGGGCTGGGGCCAAGCTGTATTTCCTATTGGCAAAGTCCCAAACCGTCAGTGAGCGGGACACTAGGGGGTGAGAGGCCACATTTCCATGGTGGCAGGGTTTCGGGAGCCAAAGAAGAGAAGAAAGAGTAGAGAGACCTAGTTCAGCAGCTTCTATAGATACCCAGACCCTTCGAGACTCAGGGTTACACCATTGTACATAATGTGAAAACTGCGTGGCTAACTAATATCTTTTAAAGTCTGGGATGCCCAGACCGCCACTACATGAGGGGCGCTGTAATAGTTTCAGTCGGACTCGGGGACGCTTATTTGCCCATATAAATTGCGACGTGTGAAACTGTAAGAATTTGAAGGCAGATGGAGGGATAAATATCGAAAGTGTTTGGAATAGGTACAGTACCCGAGGGAGCACGTTCATTTTCACTGAATTCACTCTACCTATCCAAGAGATAAAAAGGCTAGACCAAGAAGACAAATCCAATTTAATTTGGTCTAAAAGTCTAGGGAAATTAGCTTGGTATAGTTGATGGTGACTATGTGTTAGGAAAATGCCTAAATATTTAATCTTTTGTTTGTGCCATTGAAATGGAAAGGAATTTTCTAAAGAGAGCTTAATTAGGCCAGGAATGTAAAGATTCAACACTTCGGTTTTACTCGCGTTAATTTTATAACCTGAATGCTTAGAGTAGAGGTCAATTTCAGAGAGGAGCGGCTGCAACGACTGAGTCCGGGATCCAAGGAACAATAGGACGTCGTCCGCGTACAAAGCAATTTTATGGTCAGAGGGGCCTACCCGCACTCCGGCTATATCTGTTAGCTCGGATCCTTGCTGCCAGCGGTTCCATAACCAGGGCAAATAGCAGGGGGGGGAGAGCGGGCAACCCTGTCTGGTGCCATTAGTGATTCCAAAAGCAGTGGAGATGAGGCGATTGACAGAAACCGTGGCAGTAGGGGATATATAAAGCGCCGAGACACCATCCAGAAAATTGCCAGAGAAGCCCATCTATCGGAGTACCGAGAAAGTGAAGGACCAAGATATCCTGTCAAAAGCCTTTTCGGCATCCAGCGCTAGTAACAATGAGGGTAACTTTTGTTTATGAATAGAATATGTCAGATCTATAGCTCTCCTGGTACTATCGGAGGCTTGACGGCCAGAGATAAAGCCCACCTGGTCTGGGTGTATCAATTGCGTGAGTAGGGGAGCTAAGCAGTTGGCCAAAATTTTTGCATAGATCTTAAGATCAACATTTAGTAATGAAATCGGGCGATAGTTGGAACATTGTGTGGGTCTCTCTCCGGTTTAGGGATCACAATAATGTCAGCTTGCACAGTTGCCGGTGCAAACGATGCTCCCTCTAAAACATTATTAAAAAGCGAGGTAAGATAAGGGGCTAATTCTGTGAGGAAAGTTTTGTAATATTGTGCGGTGAAGCCATCTGGGCCAGGTGCGACTGACGATTGCATAGATTTGATAGCGGCAACCGTCTCTTCCAACGAGATAGCCTCATTAAGAAGAGAGATCTGCCGCTCTGTCAGACATGGCAGGGGGGTGTCTAATAGGTACGAGCATATACCCTCTGGACCGTCAGAGGAGAGAGGAGGGGCAGGAAGATTATATAAGGAGCTATAAATTCTTCTACCATCAGTTTTGGGTCATAAGTAAGCATATTTAATGTATTGGAGTGTAGTTTTTCTATCATTCCCGTAGCCCGTTTGCTTCTCAATTTATTGGCTAAGAGACTATCTATTTTATCCGCTTTATCATAGAATTTTTGACTGAGCTTCTGTAGTATGGCAGCTGCACGTCGCGATAAAAGAGCATTTAACTGACCTCTGAGGTTATCGATCTGGGAGCATAGGGAGTCGCTCGGGGCATTTTTATGTTGGGCTAAGAGCACAGAAATTTTGGATTCTAATGAGGAAACTTCCTGTGCTGCTTTCTTACGTATGGCTGAGGCCTTGGACATGAAATGACCACGAATAGTGGCTTTGTGCGCTTCCCAAACAAGACTAGGAGAGACTTCTGGGGAAGCATTTTCCTTGAAAAAAAATTCCAGAGTTGATTTGGTGTCTAAAAGAGTGGAGGGATGCGAAAGAAGGGTGTCATCTAGACCTCATTTACGCATCTTATTAGGGGTTCTATAGATTTCTATTAGGATATAAACCCCCGCATGGTCCGTCCATGAGCAAGGAGTGATGCCTGCATCAGAAATCAATGTTGTGAGTGATTGAGACACTTGGATCATATCGATCCGAGAGTAATGTTGGTGAGGTGCAGAGAAGTGAGTATAATCTCTAACAGAGGAGTGTTTAAGACGCCAGGTATCTCTCAGATTAAGCTGTGCGAGGGAGGAAATTAACATGAGAGAGGCCTCAGTCGGGGATGCTTCCTTCTTATTTTTAGGAGGGTTAGATTTATCTAAGAGGGGATCGATCACAGTATTAAAGTCCCCACCTAAAATTATGTGGCCCTGCGCTACTCTATTAAGACACAGAAAGAGTGTGCGGAAAAAACGTGACTGGTCTTGATTCGGGGCATATACAGACACAAGTGTTAGAGTTTCTGTGCGAAGTGTACCAATCACTATGATGTACCGGCCTTCGGGGTCAGCTATGGTTGTGGCATGTAAAATGAGATGTTACGATGAATCAGTATAGCCACCCCCCTTTTCTTACAATCAGCAGAAGCAAAAAAGTTTTGTGCAAACTGCTTACCTTGAAGTCGAGAGTGTGTACCAGTGAAGTGGGTCTCCTGAAGGAAGACTATGTCAGCCTTTTCTCTCCTACAGGCGGACAACATTACTGTACGTTTCTTGGGAGAATTAAGCCCGTTAACATTTACAGAGAACAATTTAAGTGCCATGTGATACCAAAGAATGGAAAAGGATCAACAGAAACCCATCCTGGGGAGGAAGAGGAAAAGAGGAAGAAAAGGAACAGCAAGAAACAAGGAGCAGAGATGTAGAGAAAGAGAGAGTGATAGGAAACCCATACGGGAAAAAACCCTGAAACATAGGGTCCCAATCAAGGACCGCTACACAAGTAATAGACATTATATACTAAATCACAAATAGAGGGAGCACGGGGGTAGTGGGAGCAGAAAACCAGATCCTCCTGGACCGCAATAGTTAAGTCGGCAATAGCCGAAGATTCAGTTATATAACCGAGAACACACACAAAAGAAAGGAAAAACGTACTGTGTCGTAATAAAAAAGGAAACAAAAAGGGGGGGAAGGGGAAATAAGGGAAAAGAGGGAGGGGAACAAGGGCAAGGGGGGGGGGGAATAGGGGAAAGAAAAGGAGACAAGGGAAAATCGGGGTAAGCAAGGCAAGCCCAGCATAATAACATAAAGCTAGGCATAACATATAACAAACATCAAAACCCGGTGAGCTATAGCAAAACCAATAACATTTGTATGAAAGAAGTAAGACAGGGGTCATAGCCCCCATCTGTCAACAAAGAACATATGAGAAGGAGACACATCTCTAGAGTAGTGAGAACTATCTTATTGTAGCTAAGAGTGTCTACTAAGATCAGGGAGGGTCATTGGTGTCATTGCGATGACGGGTCACCCTTGTCCATTCAGGCAATGGAATGCGAGGGCGTCTTGATCCAGAGGAAGAGGCAGTCTCACTATCAGGCGACGGTACAGGGAGGAGATCTAGCTTAGCCAACAAATCCTGACCCTGAGCTAAAGTTTTAACGGAATGGGTGGAATTGTTCACTGTAATCTGTAGCATAAAAGGAAATCCCCATCTGTACCGTATTTGATGCTGCCGTAGTATCCTAGTAACGGGCTGGAGATCTCGTCGTTTCTGAATAGTAAACGGGGCCAGATCCTGGAAAACATGCAGTTGCATATCCCGGAAGTCGATTACTGGGGAGTCTCGAACCGACATTAGGATCCGTTCCTTTGAGCGAAAATAATGTAGACGAACTATGACATCCCTGGGTGGTTGTGAAGGAGCAGGTTTCGCTCGGAGCTCTCTGTGAGCCCTATCGCAAAGACAGTTACCATCAGAGAGATCAGGCAATACGTGTTGAAAAAAATCTTTCAAAAAGGACGGTAGGGCGGAGCTAAGAATTGATTCTGCTACATTGCGGATACGCAAGTTATTGCGATGGGAAAGATTCTCCTGATCTTCTTGTCATTCTTTGAGATCCTCTATCTCATCATGGAGTCTAGAGAGTTCCGAGTCCAGGCGTTGCTGAGAGCGGCAAAGGTCGTCCGTCTTAGATTCAAGAGCGTCTGTACGATTACCAAGGGCCGTGAGGTCAGATTTGAAGTCGGCAATAGCTGTGGAGAGTTCTTGCGTAAAGGCAGACTGGACCCTCTCAAGTAAACTTGTCATGACTGCTTGGATCTGTGGGTCTATACCCGTCTCTGATGAACAGGGAGAGGAAGGAGAGTCCGTGAGCAATGCAGGAGTTGGAGGGCCCTTAGCTTTTGGCCCAAAAAAATTTGTGGGGGCCTGTGTATTTTTTTATTTCTTTGCGCCATTGTGGGGGACCAATAGGATAGGCGGGGTGTCACAAACGTAAAAGGAGACACAGACGCTGCTTGACAGATGTATGTTAAGTAGAAAAGTGTGATGGGTATAAAGAAACTATCACGGTCCAGGCAGGACAAATTGCGGTATTAGGTCATCATCCTGGGTGATATGTAAAGGACAGTTAGTGCCCTAAAATAATACGGCCCAGGAGTTTGACTCCCTGCAGGCTGAGGAGAGCATGGATTAGGCTGTGTCAGGGGGGAGAGACAAGAGCTGGTGGCTCTACAACCGTACCTTCAAAGAAGCTGGCATCTGATGAGCGGCACTGAAAGCTGGCGGCTACAACACGGCTCCGGAGCTCATTTCCGTGCAGGTCGGGAAGAACAGGACTCAGGCAGCAGCAGGAAGATGCCCCTCCAGGGTTGAGATCTTCCACCCTCTCACCAGGGCTAACATAGGAGGCACACCCGCGGGATGAGGTCCGGCCACTGTCCAGCCGGCGATCGGGACACCCCCAAAGCCAGGCAAGTAGAGAGGGAGTGATATCTGCCAGAACACAGGTCCCAGGAGTAGAGGGGCCTTCTGGGGACACGACTGCAGGTAAGAGCCTGGCCGGAGCTGTAGGAGGGGTGGCGGGGGGGTGTGGAGGCCAGCAGGGACCAGGGTGAGGTGTCCGGACCCCAGTTAGCCGCAGCTCCCGCCTCCCAGAAGTCCGCGACGGGGAACCTCCGAACTCAAGGACCTGGCCCCCGGAGGATGCGTAGGCCGCAGACCGCCGGAGGACGACACTGACAGTGCGGCATGGAGGTAGCGGCCGGGGGGTCACCAGGGGGATCCCACAGAATTGCGGAGGGAGCAGGGAGGGCTGTGGCAGGTGGAGAAGGTGTCTTCTGGCCGCCAGGAGCCTCCGTCGGGCCGCACAGCGCTCACTGAGCCCGTCTCCGGGCAGTCCCCTAACTTTAGTCCCCGGCCTCCGAAGGTGCAGCAGGCCGCAATCACAGTAAGCCGTAAAAACGGAGCCCAGCACAGTAGGTACCTTCTCACAGCTGTGGGCAGACCCAAAGGTGGCAAGGGGAGCCAAAGGGCACAGCAGGAGGTAATCTTATGGTGAGGGTCTGCAGTCTCGGGTCAGCGGACAAATTGAGGTCCCGGCTTCTAGAGGATTGGTAGGCCGCAACCCGCACAGATGCAGGGCGCATCTGCTGGCTCCGCGAACCACACAATCCGATGCAGGGGGACTACAATAGGCAGAAGAGTGTTCCCAAAATCTCCAGGGAGCTGTTTAATAGCTTAAAATGTATTCCCAGGGCAGGAGCTCCAGCTAAGCACATCTGCTCGGGTCTGCTGTCAAGCCACGCCCCGCATCTCACTTTTTTTTAAAGTCGAATTGAGATGGTCGAAAAGGGGGCCAAAACCCTGTTTTCGACACAAGCATGCGGATCGGCAGCTATTCCGCCAATTCACGGGCTTTTCGACAAGTCAAATTCCTTTTCGACAGACGGCAGCTTTCGACTTCAATTGAATATACCCCATAATCCGGGACACCTTCGATTTACACAAGTTCTGTGGCTGGCTAAATTCAAACCTCTATTACAGTTTCAATCAGCCACAGAACCTGTGTAAATCCTAGGTGTCCTAGATTAAAGGGATATTATGGCAAGCCTAGTTATAAGTCATTTATTTACTGCGTATTATTGTACATGTATTAAACAACAGCTGTGCTACTCTAGAGAATGTGTACTATTATACTGTATCTGTATTAAATATTAATTGTACTATACTAGGGACAGTGTTGGAACTATGGGGACAATGGAGCTTCCAGCCCTGAAAGGTATGCTCTAACCTTCACCGAGTAGGGATTGAAATGCCTGCGGTCAGGATGCCGACGGTCAGAATATCGATTGTGGCATCCCATATTGAGAATCCCAGCAAGGGGAAGGTAAGTATGCTTAACTTACCCCAATGGCCCCCAATCCTAAACCTCACTTCTAGCAGCCTAAACCACCCCTCCCCCTCCCCACCCCCTCATCCTAACCTTAATCCTCCCAGTGGTGCCTAAAAACCCTCCCCGCAGCCTAGCCCAAAACAAACCCTCCCAACCCCTGCAATCTAACCTTAACCCTCCCTGCGGGTGACTAAACCTACCCCCCCCCCCCAGTCTAAATCTAACCCTCTCCCTGCAGCCTAAACTTAACCTCCCCAACCCCGCGGCTTACCTGTCATACTGGCACCTCCACCAATGCCCCGCTTGTACTATATCTTTCCTGCTCCTAGTCCAAAGTACACACACCAGAGTTGTGTCATCCAGACTGACTTTCCCACATTGATCAGTGTTTCCTTTATAAGTCAGTTAGCCCAGCTCTCTGTGGTGGTTATAGCTTACGCCTTCTTAGTGTAAGCTGCTGGTCCCTGTTTCCTGACTTTGTGGAGACTCTGTTGTCTGTGGATACTCTGCTGGGTTATTCACTTGTTTGTGACCTAGTCCTTGCCCTGCCTGAACCTACGTTCTGTCCCAGTGTGTATTAACCCTTTGTCTGCCACCCCAGTGTTCCTGTTCTCAGCCTGCAAGATATGCCAACTACACAGAGCCTGCAGGCCATCTTACAGTGCCTGCAAGTCATTTGCACAGTGCCTGCACGTCGTCTGCAAAGTGCCTCATCTGCCTCGGCTGAGGTCCTAACCCAGACCTTACCTTAACCCTCTGTGTCCTGTGTGTGAAACTCCAGTTCATTACTCATGGTCTCTAGCATATTGTGTGAGCCCCTACTGCTAGAGGTAAAAGTCCAAGTGACAACCTAAGTACCGGTGTAAGTGTTGTGTACTAAGGTAATAGTGGGGGGCTGTTATTGGCAGAAGAACCTCTCACCAGCTCTAGGGGGTCTCACACAAATAGCACTAGAGTTCCCTAACATAGAGAAATATATAAAACACACGCACATACATATAACACATAAATACCTAATAATTACTTATTATTGATGCAACAGATGCAGGCTGCTGATGGGGGTGGGGGTGGGCACTATGCATCATTAGGCTCTGCCTGGCATAGTGCCCTATTTCATGTGTCTGTGGGGTGTTGTTGCAAAAATGATGTGATTATCATGCCACAAGGGTACAGGACTCAGATTGTGGGTCGCAGACTTGCGGTCATTGTGAAAAAAAAGGTCCATAAGGAGGGTTTATTCATAGCAGAAAAACACACCGGTGCATGTAGTAGCTAGAGATAGAGAAAGAAAGAAAGAGCGCACACATACTTAGCAAACAAATATTATACTGTATATAAAACACATACTGTACATATTTTATGTTTAACACAAATATAACACACACACACCTACACGCACAGCTACACACACACATTTGCTTTTGAGGCAGCAACTAACTATAGATGGCTGCTGAGGGCAGGGCTGGACGCTTTGCATTAATATATACAGTACAGCTCAGTTCCACACAGCAGTAAACACCCCATAAATTCTTATGAGGTACATGAAGGTAAAATAGTAGTTGGTTCCCCCATCCCCACTTTTACAACCAATACCCCATCAGCACATTACTTCCGCCACTTTGGAATAGTGTTTTCCTCTTTTATACTTCTATCTGTATCCTATTTGCTCCAAGTCAGATTGGAGTGTTTAACTAATTAGACATTCCATGCAGCTGCAGTGCTGCACATACACAAGCTCCACTGACAGGGAGCTGCTATTTTGCTAGTCAACCAGGGATGCAGAAGCTGAGCGACACCCTGGTTGCCTAGTGACAGGTGGGGACTGGCGCCCCTTGCGGCCAGAAAGTGCAACAACCAGGACAGGCTTTAAGAGCAAGCTACTCGTCAGCTTGTGACAGTAGTACAGTATGCCCCCTCCCTTTGAAGAGAGGTTAAGAAACCCCTAGAACCAGGTTTATCAGGATATTCTCTGAAAAATGATTTCTTAAGATTGGGTGCATGAAGAAATTTTCCTAGAAACCATGCTCTCTCTTCAGGACCATAGCCGTTCCAATGGACCAAGAAATGTACCTATCCTCATACAGATTTGGAGTCCATGATTTTTTCTACCACATACACTTGGTTGCCTTGGGCAAATACTGAAGCAGGCCTAGTAGGGTCACGGATTCTGAATTTCTTAGTGAAGAATGCTGGTCTGAAGAGAGAACAGTGAAACATATTATTAATCTTCAGAGATTTGGGTAACTGAAGACAGAAGGCTACTAACTTTACTTGCTCATTGACCTGGAATGGGCCAATGTATTGGTGTACCAGTTTCTGAGAAGGTTGATGAAATTTAATATTCCGGATGGACAACCACACCATGTCACCTACTTTAAATGTACACGGTCTTCTATGTTTTTCAGATTTTTTTTTTGTGGAATGGTGTCTTGCTGAGTGCTTGACGGATCTTTTTCCAGATCATTCGAAGACGAGATACAGTGCTAAAAGAAGAAGCATATTGTTGAGTAGGATCAAAAGCATTTGACCTGGGATTATTCCCAAACACACAAACGGTGACACTGTAGAAGACAAATTACAGGAATTATTGAAGATGAACTCTGACAACAGGAACTGTTCCACCCAGTCATTATGACACTTCGATAAATAGCATTAGAGGTATTGCTCCAGAGACTGGTTCATATGTTCTGTCTGCCCATTTAATTGTGGGTGATGGTGGCCATTCCGAGTTGTTCGCTCTCTAGCAGTTTTTAACAGCCGTGCAAACGCTATGCCGCCTCCCACTGGGAGTGTATTTTAGCTTAGCAGAAGTGCGAACGAAAGGATCACAGAGCGGCTACAAAATAATTTTGTGCAGTTTCAGAGTAGCTTCAGACCTACTCAGCGCTTGCGATGACTTCAGACTATTCAGTTCCTGTTTTGATGTCACAAACACGCCCTGCGTTCGGCCAGCCACGCCTGCGTTTTTCCTGGCATGCCTGCGTTTTCCCGGACACTCCCTGAAAACGGTCAGTTGACACCCAGAAATGCCCTCTTTCTGTCAATCACTTTGCTGCCAGCAGTGCAACTGAAATGCTTCGCTAGACCTTGTGTGAAACTACATCGTTCATTGTAATAATACGATGCGCGTGCGCATTGCGCCTCATATGCATGTGCAGAAGTGCTGATTTTTTTGCCTGATCACTGCGCAGCAAACAAAAGCAGCTAGCGATCAACTCGAAATGACCCACGATAACCAGAAGAAAGACTAAGATTGATACCCAATTTGGAACAGAAAGACCTCCAGAACCAAGCAATAAATTGTATACCTCTATCAGAGACAATATCTTGAGGTAGTCCATGCAACTTGATGACATGCTGAATAAACAGTGTCAAAAGATCTTTAGTACTCTGTAATTTAGCCAAAGGAATGAAATGGCCATCTTAGTGAAGTGATCCCCGTTTACCCAAATCTTAGTACATCTGGAAGAAACAGGAAGGTCCACAATGAAATCCATGGAGATATGAGACCATGGTTTGGATGGCAAAGGTAATGGTAAAACATGCCTGGAGGGTGATGTTCTTGGAGTTTTATTCTTGGCACAGATGTCACATGACCGAACAAACCCCAATACATCCTGAGTCATAGTTGGCCACCATACAGAGCAGGAAAGTATTTCTTACATTCTATTAATGCCTGGAAGCTCAGAAGTCTTTCTGGAATGAAAATTAATAAGAATGGCTCGTCTAAGATACTCAGGAACGAAACTCCGGCAAGAATACATGAACCTGGAAATATCAGAGTCTGTGGTCTACAGACATCCTGGACTGGCAGAAAATTTTGTGATAAGGCATCAGCCTTAATATTCTTGGAGCCCAGCCTGCAGATGATGTTAAAGTTGAAACGAGCAAAGAACAGTGCCCAACATGCCTGACTAGAATGCAGCCTCTTTGCGGTTTACATATAGGAGAGATTTCCATGATTAGTGAAGATGATAACGGGATCTCTTGCACCCTCCAATCAATGCCTCCAATCCTCTAACACTCACTTAATGGCCAAAAGTTCTCGATTGCCGACGTCATAATTAGCTTCTGAGATAGAAAATTTATGAGAAAAGACAGCGTATGGATGTATCTTAGAGTTCTTAGGATCCCACTGAGATAGCACTGTCTGAAGCCAACTTCAGATGCATCCACCTCCACTAAGAATGGTAGCTCTGGATCAGGATGGCAGAGGACTGAGGCAGAGATAAATGCCTTCTTTAGGTTCTCAAAGGCCCGGAAGTCGAAGGAGACCAGCAAGAGTTGTCCCACATGCTTCCTTGTTTTCCCCAAATGCCGCCGGTGTCTCCCAGACACACCACCTCCACAGCAGCATGTTCTCCACATCCCCACTACACATTACATCACTACACTACATCCCCCCCATTTGCTGTACTATGTTACAACACTACATCCTGTGCTACACACCCCCATACACTGCACTACATCACTACGCTACACCCCCCTACACACCACACTACCCTACACCCCTACACACCGCACTATGCTATACCCCCTACACACCGCACTATGGTACATCCCCCTATACACTGCACTATGCTATATCTCCCAGAGCTGGATTAAGGCCTTGGGGGGGACTGGGATACTAACGACAGGGGGGCCTAAGATATAAAATTAAAATCATAATACAAATAATATATATATATATATATATATACACAGTATATATATATATATATACACACAAAAGAATACACATACTTTTATATATACAGTATATAAATGTCACACACACACCTAAATATATATATATATATATACACACAGATGTAGCTATGCTCAGCAGTAAACGGCCACTTTCAGTGCGCCTCAGATGTACGCGCGGTGAGACGCAATCACGCTGAGATATAGCCACGGTATATATATGTGTGTGTGTGTGTGTGTGTGTGTGTGTGTGTAGGGGGGTATATATGACATATGATGACCCAAAACATGAAATTTAAATACAGCCAACCTTACTTTTTTTTACTTTGCGGGCAGGTTGCTGGGACACAGCTACAATAGGAGAGCGAGAGTTCTTTCCTCTGTCTCTCCGTCTCCTCCACGAAGCAACACTGACTGAGCCGCAGGCTGCTGCTTAACATATTATTGGACAAGCTGCCCTGCGTGTACTTAGTGATGAGCGGGTTCGGTTCCTCGGAATCCGAACCCCCCCGAACTTCAGCCTTTTTACACGGGTCCGAGGCAGACTCGGATCTTCCCGCCTTGCTCGGTTAACCCGAGCGCGCCCGAACGTCATCATCCCGCTGTCGGATTCTCGCGAGACTCGGATTCTATATAAGGAGCCGCGCGTCGCCGCCATTTTCACACGTGCATTGAGATTGATAGGGAGAGGACGTGGCTGGCGTCCTCTCCGTTTATAGAGAAGAGAGTAGAGAGTTAGAGACACTATTTACTTATTTTGGGGAGCATATTAGGACTGGAGTACTACTACTTGCTGATAGTGTGACCAGTGACCATTGACCACCAGTTTAATTAATCCGTTCTCTGCCTGAAAAAAAACGATACACAGTGTGACACAGTCACATACCATATCTGTGCTCAGCCCAGTGTGGTGCATCATCATATGTAATACTGTATATCTGACTGTGCTGAGTGCTCACTGCTCACACAGCTTAATTGTGGGGGAGACTGGGGAGCAGTTAGAGCAGGAGTACATAAATAATATATTTTAAGTACAGTGCACACTTTTGCTGCCAGAGTGCCACACTGCCAGTGTGACTGACCAGTGACCACACTGACCACCAGTATATTGTGATTGTCTGCTTAGGACGGAGTACTACTTGCTGATAGTGTGACCAGTTTAATTAATCCGTTCTCTGCCTGAAAAAAAACGATACACAGTGTGACACAGTCACATACCATATCTGTGCTCAGCCCAGTGTGCTGCATCATATGTAATACTGTATATCATTAACTGACTGTGCTGAGTGCTCACTGCTCACACAGCTTAATTGTGGGGGAGACTGGGGAGCAGTTATAGCAGGAGTACATATTTTAAGTACAGTGCACACTTTTGCTGCCAGAGTGCCACTGCCAGTGTGACTGACCAGTGACCACTGACCACCAGTATATTGTGATTGTCTGCTGACCACCAGTATATTGTGATTGTCTGCCTGAAAAAGTTAAACACTCGTCGTGTGGTGTTTTTATAAACGCATTCTGCAGACAGTGTCCAGCAGGTCCGTCATTACATAATATATACCTGTCCGGCTGCAGTACTAGTGTGATATATATATATATTTTAATTTTATCTCATTATCATCCAGTCTATATTAGCAGCAGACACAGTACGGTAGTCCACGGCTGTAGCTACCTCTGTGTCGGCAGTCGCTCGTCCATCCATAATTGTATACCACCTACCCGTGGTTTTTTTTTTTTCTATCTTCTTGATACTAGTATCTTACTTTAGGAGTCTGCAGTGCTGACAGACAGTGTCCAGCAGGTCCGTCATTACATAATATATACCTGTCCGGCTGCAGTACTAGTGTGATATATATATATATATATATATATTTTAATTTTATCTCATTATCATCCAGTCTATATTAGCAGCAGACACAGTACGGTAGTCCATGGCTGTAGCTACCTCTGTGTCGGCAGTCGCTCGTCCATCCATAATTGTATACCACCTACCCGTGTTTTTTTTTTTTCTATCTTCTTGATACTAGTAGCTTACTTTAGGAGTCTGCAGTGCTGCCAGACAGTGTCCAGCAGGTCCGTCATTACATAATATATACCTGTCCGGTTGCAGTACTAGTGTGATATATATATATATATTTTAATTTTATCTCATTATCATCCAGTCTATATTAGCAGCAGACACAGTACGGTAATCCACGGCTGTAGCTACCTCTGTGTCGGCAGTCGCTCGTCCATCCATAATTGTATACCTCCTACCCGTGGTTTTTTTTTTTCTATCTTCTTGATACTAGTAGCTTACTTTAGGAGTCTGCAGTGCTGACAGACAGTGTCCAGCAGGTCCGTCATTACATAATATATACCTGTCCGGCTGCAGTACTAGTGTGATATATATATATATTTTAATTTTATCTCATTATCATCCAGTCTATATAGCAGCAGACACAGTACGGTAGTCCACGGCTGTAGCTACCTCTGTGTCGGCAGTCGCTCGTCCATCCATTCCATAATTGTATACCACCTACCCGTGTTTTTTTTTTTTTCTATCTTCTTGATACTAGTAGCTTACTTTAGGAGTCTGCAGTGCTGACAGTATCCAGCAGGTCCGTCATTATATAATATATACCTGTCCGGCTGCAGTAGTGATATATATATATATTTTTTAGATCATTATCATCCAGTCTATATTAGCAGCAGACGCAGTACGGTAGTCCACGGCTGTAGCTACCTCTGTGTCGGCAGTCGCTCGTCCATCCATAAGTATACTAGTATTCATCCATCTCCATTGTTTACCTGAGGTGCCTTTTAGTTGTGCCTATTCAAATATGGAGAACAAAAATGTTGAGGTTCCAAAAATAGGGAAAGATCAAGATCCACTTCCACCTCGTGCTGAAGCTGCTGCCACTAGTCATGGCCGAGACGATGAAATGCCAGCAACGTCGTCTGCCAAGGCCGATGCCCAATGTCATAGTACAGAGCATGTAAAATCCAAAACACCAAATATCAGTAAAAAAAGGACTCAAAAATCTAAAATAAAATTGTCGGAGGAGAAGCGTAAACTTGCCAATATGCCATTTACCACACAGAGTGGCAAGGAACGGCTGAGGCCCTGGCCTATGTTCATGGCTAGTGGTTCAGCTTCACATGAGGATGGAAGCACTCAGCCTCTCGCTAGAAAAATGAAAAGACTCAAGCTGGCAAAAGCACAGCAAAGAACTGTGCGTTCTTCGAAATCACAAATCCACAAGGAGAGTCCAATTGTGTCGTTTGCGATGCCTGACCTTCCCAACACTGGACGTGAAGAGCATGCGCCTTCCACCATTTGCACGCCCCCTGCAAGTGCTGGAAGGAGCACCCGCAGTCCAGTTCCTGATAGTCAGATTGAAGATGTCAGTGTTGAAGTACACCAGGATGAGGAGGATATGGGTGTTGCTGGCGCTGGGGAGGAAATTGACCAGGAGGATTCTGATGGTGAGGTGGTTTGTTTAAGTCAGGCACCCGGGGAGACACCTGTTGTCCGTGGGAGGAATAGGGCCATTGACATGCCTGGTGAAAATACCAAAAAAATCAGCTCTTCGGTGTGGAAGTATTTCAACAGAAATGCGGACAACATTTGTCAAGCCGTGTGTTGCCTTTGTCAAGCTGTAATAAGTAGGGGTAAGGACGTTAACCACCTCGGAACATCCTCCCTTATACGTCACCTGCAGCGCATTCATCATAAGTCAGTGACAAGTTCAAAAACTTTGGGCGACAGCGGAAGCAGTCCACTGACCAGTAAATCCCTTCCTCTTGTAACCAAGCTCACGCAAACCACCCCACCAACTCCCTCAGTGTCAATTTCCTCCTTCCCCAGGAATGCCAATAGTCCTGCAGGCCATGTCACTGGCAATTCTGACGAGTCCTCTCCTGCCTGGGATTCCTCCGATGCATCCTTGCTTGTAACGCCTACTGCTGCTGGCGCTGCTGTTGTTGCTGCTGGGAGTCGATGGTCATCCCAGAGGGGAAGTCGTACTCGTAAGACCACTTTTACTACTTCCACCAAGCAATTGACTGTCCAACAGTCCTTTGCGAGGAAGATGAAATATCACAGCAGTCATCCTGCTGCAAAGCGGATAACTGAGGCCTTGGCATCCTGGGCGGTGAGAAACGTGGTTCCGGTATCCATCATTACTGCAGAGGCAACTAGAGACTTGTTGGAGGTACTGTGTCCCCGGTACCAAATACCATCTAGGTTCCATTTCTCTAGGCAGGCGATACCGAAAATGTACACAGACCTCAGAAAAAGACTCACCAGTGTCCTATAAAATGCAGTTGTACCCAATGTCCACTTAACCACGGACATGTGGACAAGTGGAGCAGGGCAGGCTCAGGACTATATGACTGTGACAGCCCACTGGGTAGATGTATGGACTCCCGCCGCAAGAACAGCAGCGGCAGCACCAGTAGCAGCATCTCGCAAACGCCAACTCTTTCCTAGGCAGGCTACGCTTTGTATCACCGCTTTCCAGAATACGCACACAGCTAAAAACCTCTTACGGCAACTGAGGAAGATCATCGCAGAATGGCTTACCCCAATTGGACTCTCCTGTGGATTTGTGGCATCGGACAACGCCAGCAATATTGTGTGTGCATTAAATCTGGGCAAATTCCAGCACGTCCCATGTTTTGCACATACCTTGAATTTGGTGGTGCAGAATTATTTAAAAAACGAGAGGGGCGTGCAAGAGATGCTGTCGGTGGCCAGAAGAATTGCGGGACACTTTCGGCGTACAGGCACCACGTACAGAAGACTGGAGCACCACCAAAAACGCCTGAACCTGCCCTGCCATCATCTGAAGCAAGAAGTGGTAACGAGGTGGAATTCAACCCTCTATATGCTTCAGAGGTTGGAGGAGCAGCAAAAGGCCATTCAAGCCTATACAACTGAGCACGATATAGGAGGTGGAATGCACCTGTCTCAAGCGCAGTGGAGAATGATTTCAACGTTGTGCAAGGTTCTGCAACCTTTTGAACTTGCCACACGTGAAGTCAGTTCAGACACTGCCAGCCAGAGTCAGGTCATTCCCCTCATCAGGCTTTTGCAGAAGAAGCTGGAGACATTGAAGGAGGAGCTAACACAGAGCGATTCCGCTAGGCATGTGGGACTTGTGGATGGAGCCCTTAATTCGCTTAACAAGGATTCACGGGTGGTCAATCTGTTGAAATCAGAGCACTACATTTTGGCCACCGTGCTCGATCCTAGATTTAAAACCTACCTTGGATCTTTCTTTCCGGCAGACACAAGTCTGCTGGGGTTCAAAGAACTGCTGGTGACAAAATTGTCAAGTCAAGCGGAACGCAACCTGTCAACATCTCCTCCTTCACATTCTCCCGCAACTGGGGGTGCGAGGAAAAGGCTCAGAATTCCGAGCCCACCCGCTGGCGGTGATGCAGGGCAGTCTGGAGCGACTGCTGATGCTGACATCTGGTCCGGACTGAAGGACCTGACAACGATTACGGACATGTCGTCTACTGTCACTGCATATGATTCTCTCCCCATTGAAAGAATGGTGGAGGATTATATGAGTGACCGCATCCAAGTAGGCACGTCAGACAGTCCGTACTTATACTGGCAGGAAAAAGAGGCAATTTGGAGGCCCTTGCACAAACTGGCTTTATTCTACCTAAGTTGCCCTCCCACAAGTGTGTACTCCGAAAGAGTGTTTAGTGCCGCCGCTCACCTTGTCAGCAATCGGCGTACAAGGTTACATCCAGAAAATGTGGAGAAGATGATGTTCATTAAAATGAATTATAATCAATTCCTCCGTGGAGACATTGACCAGCAGCAATTGCCTCCACAAAGTACACAAGGAGCTGAGATGGTGGATTCCAGTGGGGACGAATTGATAATCTGTGAGGAGGGGGATGTACACGGTGATATATCGGAGGATGATGATGAGGTGGACATCTTGCCTCTGTAGAGCCAGTTTGTGCAAGGAGAGATTAATTGCTTCTTTTTTGGTGGGGGTCCAAACCAACCCGTCATTTCAGTCACAGTCGTGTGGCAGACCCTGTCACTGAAATGATGGGTTGGTTAAAGTGTGCATGTCCTGTTTATACAACATAAGGGTGGGTGGGAGGGCCCAAGGACAATTCCATCTTGCACCTCTTTTTTCTTTAATTTTTCTTTGCGTCATGTGCTGTTTGGGGAGTAGTTTTTTGAAGGGCCAGCCTGCGTGACACTGCAGTGCCACTCCTAGATGGGCCAGGTGTTTGTGTCGGCCACTTGGGTCGCTTAGCTTACTCACACAGCTACCTCATTGCGCCTCTTTTTTTCTTTGCGTCATGTGCTGTTTGGGGAGTAGTTTTTTGAAGGGCCAGCCTGCGTGACACTGCAGTGCCACTCCTAGATTGGCCAGGTGTTTGTGTCGGCCACTAGGGTCGCTTAGCTTACTCACACAGCTACCTCATTGCGCCTCTTTTTTTCTTTGCGTCATGTGCTGTTTGGGGAGTAGTTTTTTGAAGGGCCAGTCTGCGTGACACTGCAGTGCCACTCCTAGATGGGCCAGGTGTTTGTGTCGGCCACTTGGGTCGCTTAGCTTACTCACACAGCTACCTCATTGCGCCTCTTTTTTTCTTTGCGTCATGTGCTGTTTGGGGAGTAGTTTTTTGAAGGGCCAGCCTGCGTGACACTGCAGTGCCACTCCTAGATGGGCCAGGTGTTTGTGTCGGCCACTTGGGTCGCTTAGCTTAGCCATCCAGCGACCTCAGTGCAAATTTTAGGACTAAAAATAATATTGTGAGGTGTGAGGTGTTCAGAATAGACTGAAAATGAGTGGAAATTATGGTTATTGAGGTTAATAATACTTTGGGATCAAAATGACCCCCAAATTCTATGATTTAAGCTGTTTTTGAGGGTTTTTTGAAAAAAACACCCGAATCCAAAACACACCCGAATCCGACAAAAAAAATTCGGTGAGGTTTTGCCAAAACGCGTTTGAACCCAAAACACGGCCGCGGAACCGAACCCAAAACCAAAACACAAAACCCGAAAAATTTCCGGCGCTCATCACTGTACTGTCTGCTAAGCGCCGTGTGCCGTGCAGCGCCGGTGCTTGGCAGTGCAGTGGGAAACGAGGAGTGCAGTCACAGCGCCACAGATCGGTAAGAAGGACCCGATCTGGGGTGGGGGGCCCTTTTACAAACGAGTGCCCTTTTACAATCGGGGGGCCTGGGGTACTTACCCCCAGGGCCCCCCCCTTAATATAGCTCTTACATCCCCCCTTTACACCACACTGCATCACTACGCTACAGCTCCTACACACCGCAATACGCTACACCACCCTACACATCGCACTACGCTACACCCCTCTACACAATGCACTACATCACTATGCTACACCCCCCTACATGCCAGACTACATAATTGCACTGAACTACATTCCTCACAATAACATTAAAACATCCCAGTTTCTCTCTTTACATGAACTTACCATGAGGCCCTCCTCTGTCAAATGGAACACCAATAAAGAACATGGGTGACAGGGTGGAGTGTTCCTCAGGTCAAAAAAGCGCAGGTCAGAGGGAATAAAGTAAGCAGATGAAGGGAAGAAGAGGGCAGGCTGAGGGATGAACGTGCAGGCTTGGTCCTATGTAAGTGAGGTAACAGGAAACATAGAGGAAGAAGAGGGCAGGCTGATGGGGATGAAGGGGGTGAGCCTGGCCCTATGTGTACAGTTCTGTTGGCCCCAAAATGTGGAGGGGTGGCTGCCACAGCTCCGTATGACCCGTGGAGGAGGATGGATTCAGGACACAGGAGAGCTGGGGAGGATGAGCAGCAGCTGGCTCTACAAAGACAGAAAGATCCCCAGGAAACTGCGCTGTATACGGCATGACCTTCCCTGCTCTGTGTGACCAGCAGCGCCTGCTGCCTTGTGTGAGTACTGGGTATGTGCACACTGGGTCCCCTCCTGTCACTGCCTGGCCCAGTCATCACTTAGGGAATGGACTGAAAGTAAATAAAGGGGCGGGCCAGGCTCTAGGGACACGAGGGAGCTGGGAAGAAGGGGGGAAGCTGGGGGATGAAGGAAGCGTAATGGGTTCTATGGAAGCAAATGAGCAGGGAAGAAGGCGGCAGGCTGGGGGCATGCCTGGTCCTGCAATAGCTGCTCCACCAGGGGATGCATCCCATTGCCTTCTCTCCTCCGACCCGGCTGCAGCTCATTGGGTATAGGACTGCAGCGACAGGCCAGCCGGCATATTTACTGAGTCACAGTCTCATTAATAGTACAGCTGATATTGGGCCCGATTCAAACCTGATCGCTGTTGTGCAATTTCAAAGGCGTACAATTACCGATCATGGATCGTAGTGCGCATGCACAAGACCAAACTGCAAAAGAATCCAGCGTCTTTTTTGATTGCTACTCATACACAAGTTGATTGACAGGAAGCAGACGTTTGGGGGTGGTAACTGGCCGTTTTCTGGGAGTGTCAGGAAAAACACAGACGTTCCCAATTGTTTTCATGGTGGGTGGGTGATGTCAGCTCCAGCCCCCAAACAGCCTGTTACTATTACACTGTAGGAGTAGGTCCTGAACTATGCACAGACTGGAAAAAAAAAAATTTGATGGTGAGTTGCGAATAGATTTGCATCTGACCGGCAAGGCGTAAACAGACTTGCACTGGGCAGGTATTCACTCTGTTTTGGCAGCAACTATGTGATCGCAAACCTCTGCAAATTTGCAGAGGAGCAATCATGTCTGAATCGGGCCCATTGTCTGCTGTGGGCCCAGGGCCAGCCCTACTATTAGGCAGCTTTAGGCGGCTGCCTAGGGTGCGCTGGCCTCTGGGGGGCGCCACTAAATGAATCTATAAAAAATCTGAAGGATGTCTCTGTATGTAGCCTCCTCCTTTTACACTGCGCTGGCTGCTGCTGCAGGTCTAATCATATGTATAATGATGCAATTCACCCCAGCCCACTTGCATCTCCCCTCCAAGAGGTGGTTGTGGGGATTGCAGGGTTAGGGGGCACTAGGCTGAAGCTTTGCTTAGGGTGTATAGAGACCTTGAGTCAGCCCTGTGTGGGCTGTTTCCTTACCTCAGGCCTCGGGTCAATGCACTGACTGCACTGGTGGCAGTTCCGCCGATGTGCTGTACAGCAGTGCATAAACAAGATTTAATTGTGCAGAATAAGATTACATAAATGAGATAAAGGGTTGGAGAAGCAGCATTTACAGGCACATTACCTGCTTTACACACAGCAAAAGGGTTTTAATCCACTGCCACCTCTCAGGCCCAAGATACTGGTCTTGTTCTTATACTTAATGGGACAAACATCTGCAGGAAAGCACATTTATACACAGAAACGTATGAATCTTTCACAGAGTTCATAAACCCTGGAGCCTGCAGAGATCGTCATATCTCGAACAGCAGGCAAACGCTTTGTTACAGCAATAGTAAATTTGCTGCTAATGGCACACAGGAGGTGTTTGTATTTCCAGAAAACATGCGATGAAGGGAGGTCTGGAGGTGAAAATCATTACAGCTGTTTTATTGATGGAAGTAATAATAGAGAATCAAAGCAGCAGGATTTACCTGTGTGCTGAGATGTGAATAAGATTTCTGTTACAAAACATATTTGCTATACTCATGAATGCAGCAAACCAAGGCTATTAGTGACACCTTAGCAGACAGTACTTGTGGGGCCTGAAGAGAAAACAAAACATGTCCTGAAGCCCCCTGTTTAACCGTACAATGGTGGTCATTCCGAGTTGTTCGCTCGCTAGCAGTTTTTCTCTAACGTCCTAAGTGGATGCTGGGGACTCCGTAAGGACCATGGGGAATAGCGGCTCCGCAGGAGACTGGGCACATCTAAAGAAAGCTTTAGGACTAACTGGTGTGCACTGGCTCCTCCCCCTATGACCCTCCTCCAAGCCTCAGTTAGATTTCTGTGCCCGACGAGAAGGGTGCACACTAGGGGCTCTCCTGAGCTTCTTAGTGAAAGTTTTAGTTTAGGTTTGTTATTTTCAGTGAGACCTGCTGGCAACAGGCTCACTGCATCGAGGGACTAAGGGGAGAAGAAGCGAACTCACCTGCGTGCAGAGTGGATTGGGCTTCTTGGCTACTGGACATTAGCTCCAGAGGGACGATCACAGGTCCAGCCTGGATGGGTCCCGGAGCCGCGCCGCCGGCCCCCTTACAGAGCCAGAAGAGCGAAGAGGTCCGGAAAAATCGGCGGCAGAAGACGTTCCTGTCTTCAATAAGGTAGCGCACAGCACTGCAGCTGTGCGCCATTGCTCTCAGCACACTTCATACTCCGGTCACTGAGGGTGCAGGGCGCTGGGGGGGGCGCCCTGAGACGCAATAAAACATGACAGAAATACCTTACATGGCAAAAAATGCATCACATATAGCTCCTGGGCTATATGGATGCATTTAACCCCTGCCAGAATATACAAAAAACCGGGAGATAAGGCCGCCAAAAAGGGGGCGGAGCCTATCTCCTCAGCACACTGGCGCCATTTTCCCTCACAGCTCAGTTGGAGGGAAGCTCCCTGGCTCTTCCCTGCACTACAGAAAGGGTTAAAAAAAGAGAGGGGGGCACTATTTAGGCGCAGTATTAAAACATACAGCAGCTATAAGGGGAAAAACACTTATATAAGGTTATCCCTGTATATATATATAGCGCTCTGGTGTGTGCTGGCATACTCTCCCTCTGTCTCCCCAAAGGGCTAGTGGGGTCCTGTCCTCTATCAGAGCATTCCCTGTGTGTGTGCTGTGTGTCGGTACGTTTGTGTCGACATGTATGAGGAGAAAAATGATGTGGAGACGGAGCAGAGTGTCTGTAACAGTGATGTCACCCCCTAGGGGGTCGACACCTGAGTGGATGTACTGTTGAAAATTACGTGACAGTGTCAGCTCTATATAAAAAAAACAGTGGTTGACATGAGACAGCCGGCTACTCAGCTTGTGCCTGTCCAGATGTCTCATAGGCCGTCAGGGGCTCTAAAGCGGCCGTTACCTCAGATGGCAGATACAGACGCCGACACGGATACTGACTCCTGTGTCGACGGTGAAGAGACAACCGTGATTTCCAGTAGGGCCACACGTTACATGATTGTGACAATGGAAAATGTTTTTATACATTTCTGATAATACGAGTACCACCAAAAAGGGGTATTATGTTCGGTGAGGGAAAAACTACCTGTAGTTTTCCTGAATCTGAGAAATAAAATGAGGTGTGTGATGATGCGTGGGTTTCCCCCCGATAACAATTGATAATTTCTTAAAAAGTATTGGCTGCATACCCTTTCCCGCCAGAGGTTAGGGTGCGTTGGGAAACACCCCCTAGGGGGGATAAGGCGCTCACACGCTTGTAAGAACAAGGGCTCTACCCTCTCATGAGATGGCCGCCCTTAAGGATCCTGCTGATAGAAAGCAGGAGGGTATCCAAAAAGGTATTTACACACATACTGGTGTTATACTGCGACCAGCTATCGCCTCCGCCTGGAGGTGCAGTGCTGGGTGGGCATGGTCGGATTCCCTGACTGGAAATATTAGGATAGTATATTATTGCCTATAGAGCATTTAAAAGATGCATTTCTATATATGCATGATGCACAGCGGAATAATTGCCGACTGGCATCAAGTATAAGTGCGTTGTCCAATTCTACCAGTAAAATGGTCAGGTGATGCGGATTCCAAACGGCATTTGGAAGTATTGCCTTTGAAAGAGGACATTTGGGGTCGGTCTTTTAGACCTGGTGGCCACGGCAACAGCTGGGAAATCCACGTTTGTACCCCAGGTCGCCTCTCAAAATAAGACGCCGTATTATCAGGCGCAGTCCTTTGTTGGCAAGCGGACAAAAGGTTCCTCTTTTCTGCTCGTGA
This sequence comes from Pseudophryne corroboree, assembly GCF_028390025.1. NCBI lineage: Eukaryota > Metazoa > Chordata > Amphibia > Anura > Myobatrachidae > Pseudophryne > Pseudophryne corroboree. Next base: position 282,621,631 of record NC_086446.1, read on the forward strand.
CAGAGGGAGAGGAAAAAGGCTGCAGAGATCAGCCAGTTCCCAGGAACAGAAACCCTTTCCCGCCTCTGCCAAGCCCTCAGTATGACGCTAGGGCTATACAAGCTCAGGCACGGTGGGGGCCCGTTCTCAATGAATTTCAGTGCGCAGTGGGCTCACTCGCAAGTAGACCCCTGGATCCTTCAGGTAATATCTCAGGGGTACATATTGGAATTCGAGACGTCTCCCCCTCGCCGTTTCCAAAAGTCGGCTTTACCGACGTCTCCCTCTGACAGGGAGGCAGTTTTTACACAAAGGGGGCGACCCGGCACCGGTCTGAAAATAGTTTTTGATTACAGAAAAACCAAATTTGGACAATTTTCAAGTAAAATCTTTAATATAATGTCCAGTTTGGGGGTGCGCCCAGAGCCAGTGACATATGCATAAACAAAAGGGAGAAAGAAGAAGGCTCTTGTGTGGGCGCACTCATTAATGGTAGTTAAATAACTAGAATGAATAACACTAGGTTGATTAGTCAGCAGATAAAACAAAATTTATTTGGAAATATTAAGAATATAATTGCCCCTGGTTGAGGAGATGTGAATGATCCCAGATAAAAATGTTCTGGTCCTGCCTCAGGAAATGAGATGGAGAGGGGTAGAGACACTGCAAGTCATAAACCCTTTCTCACCCGGCCAGTACAGATGATCTGTATTAATGAGATCAATTAAGTCAATTGATTTTAGATTCTGTCATAATCCTAATGAAGGAATAACAGCTGTTATGGCAATAAGTAATAATAGAAACAAATCAAAGGATATACCAGGGTAAAGAAAGAAAAGGATAGGAACAAATGGTGATGCTGCTGTTGGAGTCACATACCACACATCATATGCAATGATTGATGTTCTACAACACTGAGTATTCCCTGTGAGTCTCCACCTCAGGTACTAACTCAGCCCACACTGTTTCGCTTCCAAGATCGGACGAGATCGGGCATTAGCAGTGTGGTTTGATAGTAGAAGGATTTGGTCAGACGTCCAATGAGAGTGCACCTATATAGGGGGGGATAATTAGCTGGGTCTTATAGATATAGTGTGGATCTGCTTTTTGTGTTAGGCAGGAGACATCAAGTCCCACACCGGTGGTATTGTGTCCCTGGATCACAAATGAGAGTCCACGAAAAAGGAAGATATATAGATTTATGAAAAAAACGAAGATATATAGATTTATGAAAAAAACCCTAAAAAGGATAATGGAGATCAATTAGGCTGTAGTTATTAGGGACGGGTGATAAAAATTACCCGTCCGTATAGATACAAATGGATAAAGAAACACGGATCAAGAATTTTTTTTTTTTTTTTTTTTTATATATATATGTGTACATTGGTACTGGTGTAAGGAACAGAAAATATGTCAAAGATAATTGTAGATACAAATAAATAGTACTGGTATATGCAATGAAATAATCACTAGTGACATGGGTGTCATTAGAAACACTTTGTGTGAATTGGAGCTGTTATAATCATTAGGATATAGGGAAATAGACATGAAATTCTCATATAACCCATGCAGCAATATGACAACAGGATCTGCAGGAGGAAAGTCAAAGAAGAATGCAGTATTTCTTTCCTAAAAATGCAGTTTTTAATCCTGATGCAATAAACTAAGATGCATAAGCCTGGAAAAAGGCATAAATGAAGCTGCACGGATATAGATACAATTTCTATGACAGCTGGGCAAAAATTAGCCCAAAATGGCAGGATGGAATGATCTGACCTGAGGCTAGGAGTGAATCACTTGCAGTTGGACAAAACAGGACCCATTGGAATGGAAAACATGTTTCACCCCTGTGGGGCTTGCTCACTTCCTGGGTCTGTGTGTGAAAAGCTAGGAGATTTATACCTCCTGATTAGGACTGTATCCAATGAAAAAGGAGGCTGGGTAATTGGTGTGAGTGGATGCTGTGAACAGCTGATATCTGCAGCCAGGGGAAGTGCTGGGACGGAAAGGAAACACTGAGGTCCGCGGCGCCATTTTGGAAGAGGGCAGTTAGCCCTTAGTTGTATGGCCATGGTTCTATAATGATGAAAATATAAATAAAATAAAAATAAATGAACGAAGAACAGACCTGGTGTGCAGTGTGCGATAGGTCTGCGACTGGACTGTATATGAAAATGGACCTGAAAAAAGGAGTCCATTGCTTGCGGCCACGTGATCGCAGCAGTCTGAGGTGACTGACATGGCCTGACCCTCTGCCCTGTCAGCATTCACCGGGCAGCGTACATATAGGCGATTAGTGCGCCTTTAGATATAATAGCTGTCAGCTGTGTTTTTAGGTCCAAAAGGACGGAACAAAAACCGCCATTTTGGAATGGGGCAGATATGCCTTCGCCGAGCGACCAATGGGATACCGTTAGTGGGCTGGTTCAATGCGACCGCCGGGCAAAGTGTATAAGTGATTAGTGCACCTGCTGAGATGATAGCTGTGGGCGGACTAGGGGGGAAAAAAACATTATCGACCTTTTTAGAGTGGGGCAATTATGCCCTTGTATGCTATTAGGATATTATTGATAAGCAGATTGGATATGGCATAAGATGTGGTATATATGGGTATGTTGGGGATATGGGATGTGAAGGGATGTGACTATGGAAGTAGATGGACGGTTGTGATTGCCGATGGTAGTGACATGGGATTGTTTAGGCTGCGATTAGGGACGTGAAGTAAAGGAACGGATAGACTGGTGATGTGTGCCATGGTGTGTGCATGATTTGGTTGGGGCAAGTGAGTTGACAGGTGGGATGGGCTGTGGAGCGAAGGAAAATGGATAGGTATATGGGGAGGGAAATGGGGGGGGGGGGGAAAGGGGGGGGTGTTTTGGTTGGTGGGTGGGTGGGGGTAGGGGGGGGGTTTATTATTTGGGGGGGGGGGAGAAAAGGGGGGGGGGTTGTATAGGGGTTAGGGGGTGGGAGGGGGGTGTGTTAAGGGGGGTAGGAGGGTTTGTTTATTTTGTAGGGGGGGGGGGTGTTTAAGTAAGTTTTTATGGGGGGGGGGAAAGAACAACAATTGAAAACATTCCCAAGGGGGAGTACCTGCGTCTAAGAAGGAACTGCTCGGAAGACTCTGTATTTCACAAGAAAAGCTGGGAACTAACCAATCGTCTTCTGACCAGAGGCTACAGCAAACGTTCGCTCAAACGTGCCTATTCCAGCCACTAAGACGATCAAAAGAGAAGATCTCATTTTCAGAAAAATCAAGGAAAAACCCGTACAAGAAGAAAAACATCAGGTTTATTGGCACCTTTTGCCCAGAATGGCGAATGCTTCAAAACGCCATATCCAAGCATCTACCGGTATTACAATTAGATCCGGACCTGGCACCATACGCCAATACTCCAGTTCAAATGAGCTGGCGCAGGTCAAAAAATATCAAGGATCATGTGGTCCGCAGTCACTTCATGACTTCCACCTCCAAAAAACCGCAGACAACTGGTACCTTCCCCTGTGGTCACTGCAAATTATGTCCACATATTCTACGTAACAATGCAGTTACTGATAGATATGGACAATCGGTCAGGATACAACATTTCTTTAACTGCAACTCACAGACAGTAATTTATTGTCTAACCTGCAGCTGTGACCTCAAATACATAGGCATGACCACCAGAAAATTGAAGGAGAGGATTTTAGAACACATGGGAAATATCAGGAATGCTCAACACGATATCACCAGAATGAAACAACTTACTTCAGTCGCCAGACACTTCTACTCCACTCATAAAGGATCAACCAAGGATCTGAAAGTTTTTTGTCTTGATCTTATTAAGTTGGGCATCCGTGGAGGTGATATTACTCAAGAACTATTAAAAAGAGAAAGCGAATGGATTTTCCGTCTGGGCAGCCTAAAACCATTGGGACTCAATGAGAATATCAATTATGGGGCTTTCTTGTAAAACCTACACCCCATCAACACATCTAGTAATCAGTTACCACAATTTGGTATTTTAATAATTTTAACCCGCTTTTATGTTCATTTGTCACAATTTCTAACCACCTCATCCCACTAGCCCCCCGCACTATTCCCCTAACCTCACTTCCCTCTCCTCCCCTTTTTTTTTTTTTTTTTTTTTTTTTTTTTCCCCCCCCTTTAACACCCTAAATCCCCCCTAATTAATTCCCCTTTCCCCCACACTCCAACCCACCCACCCAGCCCACCATTAATACCCAGCGCCTCCCTCCCACTTTCACTCCCCCACTCCCCAACCTCCCCTTCTTTCCCCCCCCCTAAAAACTTACTTAAAACACCCCCCCCCCCTACAAAATAAACAAACCCTCCTACCCCCCTTAACACACCCCCCTCCCACCCCCTAACCCCTATACAACCCCCCCCCCTTTTCTCCCCCCCCCCCCAAATAATAAACCCCCCCCCTACCCCCACCCACCCACCAACCAAAACACCCCCCCCTTTCCCCCCCCCCCCCCATTTCCCTCCCCATATACCTATCCATTTTCCTTCGCTCCACAGCCCATCCCACCTGTCAACTCACTTGCCCCAACCAAATCATGCACACACCATGGCACACATCACCAGTCTATCCGTTCCTTTACTTCACGTCCCTAATCGCAGCCCTAAACAATCCCATGTCACTACCATCGGCAATCACAACCGTCCATCTACTTCCATAGTCACATCCCTTCACATCCCATATCCCCAACATACCCATATATACCACATCTTATGCCATATCCAATCTGCTTATCAATAATATCCTAATAGCATACAAGGGCATAATTGCCCCACTCTAAAAAGGTCGATAATGTTTTTTTCCCCCCTAGTCCGCCCACAGCTATCATCTCAGCAGGTGCACTAATCACTTATACACTTTGCCCGGCGGTCGCATTGAACCAGCCCACTAACGGTATCCCATTGGTCGCTCGGCGAAGGCATATCTGCCCCATTCCAAAATGGCGGTTTTTGTTCCGTCCTTTTGGACCTAAAAACACAGCTGACAGCTATTATATCTAAAGGCGCACTAATCGCCTATATGTACGCTGCCCGGTGAATGCTGACAGGGCAGAGGGTCAGGCCATGTCAGTCACCTCAGACTGCTGCGATCACGTGGCCGCAAGCAATGGACTCCTTTTTTCAGGTCCATTTTCATATACAGTCCAGTCGCAGACCTATCGCACACTGCACACCAGGTCTGTTCTTCGTTCATTTATTTTTATTTTATTTATATTTTCATCATTATAGAACCATGGCCATACAACTAAGGGCTAACTGCCCTCTTCCAAATGGCGCCGCGGACCTCAGTGTTTCCTTTCCGTCCCAGCACTTCCCCTGGCTGCAGATATCAGCTGTTCACAGCATCCACTCACACCAATTACCCAGCCTCCTTTTTCATTGGATACAGTCCTAATCAGGAGGTATAAATCTCCTAGCTTTTCACACACAGACCCAGGAAGTGAGCAAGCCCCACAGGGGTGAAACATGTTTTCCATTCCAATGGGTCCTGTTTTGTCCAACTGCAAGTGATTCACTCCTAGCCTCAGGTCAGATCATTCCATCCTGCCATTTTGGGCTAATTTTTGCCCAGCTGTCATAGAAATTGTATCTATATCCGTGCAGCTTCATTTATGCCTTTTTCCAGGCTTATGCATCTTAGTTTATTGCATCAGGATTAAAAACTGCATTTTTAGGAAAGAAATACTGCATTCTTCTTTGACTTTCCTCCTGCAGATCCTGTTGTCATATTGCTGCATGGGTTATATGAGAATTTCATGTCTATTTCCCTATATCCTAATGATTATAACAGCTCCAATTCACACAAAGTGTTTCTAATGACACCCATGTCACTAGTGATTATTTCATTGCATATACCAGTACTATTTATTTGTATCTACAATTATCTTTGACATATTTTCTGTTCCTTACACCAGTACCAATGTACACATATATATATAAAAAAAAAAAAAAAAAAAAAAAAAAAATTCTTGATCCGTGTTTCTTTATCCATTTGTATCTATACGGACGGGTAATTTTTATCACCCGTCCCTAATAACTACAGCCTAATTGATCTCCATTATCCTTTTTAGGGTTTTTTTCATAAATCTATATATCTTCGTTTTTTTCATAAATCTATATATCTTCCTTTTTCGTGGACTCTCATTTGTGATCCAGGGACACAATACCACCGGTGTGGGACTTGATGTCTCCTGCCTAACACAAAAAGCAGATCCACACTATATCTATAAGACCCAGCTAATTATCCCCCCCTATATAGGTGCACTCTCATTGGACGTCTGACCAAATCCTTCTACTATCAAACCACACTGCTAATGCCCGATCTCGTCCGATCTTGGAAGCGAAACAGTGTGGGCTGAGTTAGTACCTGAGGTGGAGACTCACAGGGAATACTCAGTGTTGTAGAACATCAATCATTGCATATGATGTGTGGTATGTGACTCCAACAGCAGCATCACCATTTGTTCCTATCCTTTTCTTTCTTTACCCTGGTATATCCTTTGATTTGTTTCTATTATTACTTATTGCCATAACAGCTGTTATTCCTTCATTAGGATTATGACAGAATCTAAAATCAATTGACTTAATTGATCTCATTAATACAGATCATCTGTACTGGCCGGGTGAGAAAGGGTTTATGACTTGCAGTGTCTCTACCCCTCTCCATCTCATTTCCTGAGGCAGGACCAGAACATTTTTATCTGGGATCATTCACATCTCCTCAACCAGGGGCAATTATATTCTTAATATTTCCAAATAAATTTTGTTTTATCTGCTGACTAATCAACCTAGTGTTATTCATTCTAGTTATTTAACTACCATTAATGAGTGCGCCCACACAAGAGCCTTCTTCTTTCTCCCTTTTGTTTAGGGAGGCAGTTTTGCAAGCCATTCACAAGCTGTATTCCCAGCAGGTGATAATCAAGGTACCCCTCCTGCAACAGGGAACGGGGTATTATTCCACACTATTGTGGTACCGAAGCCAGACGGCTCGGTGAGACCGATTCTAAATCTAAAATCTAAAATCTTTGAACACTTACATACAGAGGTTCAAATTCAAGATTGAGTCACTCAGAGCAGTGATTGCGAACCTGGAAGAAGGGGACTACATGATGTCTCGGGACATCAAGGATGCTTACCTTCATGTCAAAATTTACCCTTCTCACCAAGGGTACCTCAGGTTATGGTACAGAACTGTCACTATCAGTTCAGACGCTGCCGTAGGGATGGTCCACGGCACCCCGGGTCTTTACCAAGGTAATGGCCGAAATGATATCCCTTCGAAGGAAGGGAATTTTAGTTATCCCTTACTTGGACGATTCCCTGATAAGGGTAAGATCCAGGGAACAGTTGGAGGTCGGTGTAGCACTATCTCAGGTAGTGTTGCGGCAGCACGATTGGATTCTCAATATTCCAAAATCGCAGCTGGTTCCGACGACTTGTCTTCTGTTTCCTAGGGATGATCCTGGACACAGTCCAGAAAAAAGGTGTGTTTCTCCCGGAAGAGAAAGCCAGGGAGTTATCCGAGCTAATCAGGAACCTCCTAAAACCGAACCAAGTCTCAGTGCATCAATGCACAAGGGTTCTGGGTAAAAATGGTGGCTTCCTACGAAGCAATCCCATTCGTTAGATTCCACGCAAGAACTTTCCAGTGGAACCTACTGGACAAATGGTCCGGGTCGCATTTTCAGATGCATCAGCGGATAACCCTGTCACCAAGGACAAGGGTATCCATCCTGTGGTGGTTGCAGAGTGCTCATCTTCTAGAGGGCCGCAGATTCGGCATTCAGGACTGGGTCCTGATGACCACGGATGCCAGCCTGCGAGGCTGGGGAGCAGTCACACAGGGAAGGAATATCCAGGGCTTAGGGTCAAGCCTGGATACATCACTTCACATAAATATCCTGAAGCTAAGGGCCATTTACAATGCTCTAAGCTTAGCGAGACCTCTGCTTCAAGGTCAGCCGGTGTTGATCCAGTCGGACAACATCATGGCAGTCACCCACGTAAACAGACAGGGTGGCACAAGAAGCAGGAGGGCAATGGCAGAAGCTGCAAGGATTCTTCGCTGGGCGGAAAATCATGTGATAGCCCTGTCAACAGTATTCATTCCGGGAGTGGACAACTGGGAAGCAGACTTCCTCAGCACGACCTCCACCCGGGAGAGTGGGGACTTCACCCAGAAGTCGTCCACATGTTTAAAAAACTCGACAGGTATTGCGCCAGGTCAAGAGACCCTCAGGCAATAGTTGTAGACGCTCTGGTAACACCGTGGGTGTACCAGTCAGTGTATGTGTTCCCTCCTCTGCCTCTCATACCCAAGGTACTGAGATTGATAAGATGGAGAGGAGAAAGCACTATATTCGTGGCTCCGGATTGGCCAAGAAGGACTTGGTAACCGGAACTTCAAGAGAGGCTCACGGAGGATCCGTGGCCTCTACCTCTAAGAAGGGACCTGCTCCAGCAAGGACCCTGTCTGTTCCAAGACTTACCGCGGCTGCGTTTGACGGCATGGCGGTTGAACACCGGATCCTGAAGAAAAAAAAAAAAGGCATTCCGGATGAAGTCATCCCTATCCTGATCAAAAGCCAGGAAGGATGTAACCGCAAAAACATTATCACCGCAATTGGCGAAAATATGTTGCGTAGTGCGAGGCCAGTAAGGCCCGACGGAGGAAATTCAACTGGGTCGATTCCTACATTCCTGCAAACAGGAGTGTCTATGGGCCTGAAATTGGGGTCCATTAAGGTTCAGATTTCGGCCCTGTCAATTTTCTTCCAAAAAAGAACTAGCTTCAGTCCCTGAAGTTTAGACGTTTGTAAAAGGGGTACTGCATAAGTGCATATACAGCCTCCTGTTGTGCCTCCAGTGGCAATTTGGGATCTCAATGTAGTTTGGGTTCCAAAAGTCACATTGGTTTGAACCACTTAAATCTGTGGAATTAAAATATCTCACATGGAAAGTGGTCATGCTGTTGGCCCTGGCCTGGGCCAGGCGCGTGTCAGAATTGGCGGCTTTATCCTGTAAAAGCCCTTATCTGATTTTCCATTCGGACAGGGCGGAATTGAGGACTCGTCCTCAGTTTCTCCCTAAGGTCGTTCCAGCGTTTTCACCTGAACCAACCTATTGTGGTGCCTGCGGCTACTAGGGACTTGGAGGAATCCAAGTTGCTGGATGTTGTCAGGGCCCTGAAAATATGTTTCCGGGACGGCTGGAGTCAGGAAATCTGACTCGCTGTTTATCCTGTATGCACTCAACATGCTGGGTGCTCCTGCTTCTAAGCAGACTATTGCTCGTTGGATTTGTAGTACAATTCAGCTTGCACATTCTGTGGCAGGCCTGCCACAGCTAAAATCTGTAAAAGCCCGTTCCACAAGGAAAGTGGGCTCATCTTGGGCGGCTGCCCGAGGGGTCTCGGCTTTACAACTTTGCCGAGCAGCTACTTGGTCAGGGGCAAACACGTTTGCTAAATTCTACAAATTTGATACCCTGGCTGAGGAGGACCTGGAGTTCTCTCATTCGGTGCTGCAGAGTCATCCGCACTCTCCCGCCCGTTTGGGAGCTTTGGTATAATCCCCATGGTCCTTACGGAGTCCCCAGCATCTACTTAGGACGTTAGAGAAAATAAGAATTTACTTACCGATAATTCTATTTCTCATAGTCCGTAGTGGATGCTGGGCGCCCATCCCAAGTGCGGATTGTCTGCAATACTTGTACATAGTTATTGTTACAAAAATCGGGTTATTATTGTTGGGAGCCATCTTTTCAGAGGCTCCTCTGTTATCATACTGTTAACTGGGTTCAGATCACAAGTTATACGGTGTGATTGGTGTGGCTGGTATGAGTCTTACCCGGGATTCAAAATCCTTCCTTATTGTGTACGCTCGTCCGGGCACAGTATCCTAACTGAGGCTTGGAGGAGGGTCATAGGGGGAGGAGCCAGTGCACACCAGTTAGTCCTAAAGCTTTCTTTAGATGTGCCCAGTCTCCTGCGGAGCCGCTATTCCCCATGGTCCTTACGGAGTCCCCAGCATCCACTACGGACTATGAGAAATAGAATTATCGGTAAGTAAATTCTTATTTTAGCAGCCATGCAAACACTATGCCGCCTCCCACTGGGAGTGTATTTTAGCTTAGCAGAAGTGCGAACGAAAGGATCGCAGAGCGGCAACAAAAACGGTCAGTTGACACCCAGAAACGCCCACTTCATGTCAATCACTCTGCGGTGAGCACTGCAACTGAAATGCTTGGCTAGACCTTGTGTGAAACTACATCGTTCGTTGTAATAGTACAACGCGCATGCGCATTGCGCCGCATACGCATGCGCAGAAGTGCCATTTTTTTGCCTCATCGCTGCGCAGCGAGCGAAAGCAGCTTGCGATTAACTCGGAATGACCCCCAATATTACTAAGACTATGGGCCTAATTCAGCAAGGATCGCAAATCAGCAAAATTAGCAAAAAAAGCGTAAAAACGCAAATTTTGCAACTTAAACAGCAAAAACTGAGAAAAAAAAATTCTGAGACTTAGCAAAAACTGCGAATGCAATACGAAAAGTAGGCATGTGGGGGGCATACTAAAGGGCTGGACTCGCAAAAACTACGATCAGGGGCGTATTGCAGAGCGTGTTGTGGGCGTATGCTGATGGTCGGTTGGGCGGTGCATTCGTAATTTTTACAACAGATCGCACATTTCTGATGTGCAGTTTCTGAGTGACTACAGGTCTACCTTAAAAATTGCACAAGCTGACCTCAGTTGTAGACTGCATGTATACTGCAATCATTGCTTCATTACACCCAGCTGAAGAAGCTCACACTGCAGACCACAAATCACTTCATTCAGCTGTATTGGAACTTCTAAACATGTAAGGTATTGTTTAACTCTGTATTGTAACTAGAGATGAGTGGGTTCGGTTCATCAAGATCCGAAACCCCCCGAACTTCACGTGTTTTACACGGGTCCGAGGCAGCCTCAGATCTTCCCGCCTTGCTCGGTTAACCCAAACGAGGCCGAACGTCATCATCCCGCTGTCGGATTCTCGCGAGATTCGTATTCCATATAAAGAACCGCGCGTCGCTGCCATTTTCACTCGTGCATTGTAGATTGAGCGGAGAGGACGTGGCTACGTTCTCTGCCTGAAAAGCTCAATATCTGTGCTCAGTGTGCTGCATTGTGGTGACCACCAGTATATTATAGTAGTACAGTACAGTAGGCCATTGCTGTATCTTGCAGCTCTGTGTCAGACTCAGTTCTAGTATCCTGATCAGTGCTCAATATCTGCTGCATTGTTGTGACCAGTATATTGCTGTATCTTGCAGCTCTGTGTCACTTCTAGTATCCATATCTGTGCTGCATTGTTGTGACCTTTATATAGTAGTACAGTGCAGCATTGTGGTGACCACCAGTATATAGTAGTAGAGTACAGTAGGCCATTGCTGTTTCTTGCTGCTCTGTGTCACTTCTAGTATCCTGATCAGTGCTCAATATCTGCTGCATTGTTGTGACCAGTATATAGTAGTACAGTGCAGCATTGTGGTGACCACCAGTATATAGTAGTACAGTATAGTAGGCCATTGCTGTTTCTTGCAGCTCTGTGTCACTTCTAGTATCCTGATCAGTGCTCAATATCTGCTGCATTGTTGTGACCAGTATATAGTAGTACAGTGCAGCATTGTGGTGACGACCAGTATATAGTAGTACAGTACAGTAGGCCATTGCTGTATCTTGCAGCTCTGTGTCACGTCTAGTATCCATATCTTTGCTGCATTGTTGTGACCAGTATATAATAGTACAGTGCAGCACTGTGGTGACCACCAGTATATAGTAGTACAGTACAGTAGGCCATTGCTGTTTCTTGCTGCTCTGTGTCACTTCTAGTATCCTGATCAGTGCTCAATATCTGCTGGATTGTTGTGACCAGTATATAGTAGTACAGTGTAGCATTGTGGTGACCACCAGTATATAGTAGTACAGTACAGTAGGCCATTGCTATTGATATATTACTGGCATATAATTCCACACATTAAAAAATGGAGAACAAAAATGTGGAGGTTAAAATAGGGAAATATCAAGATCCACTTCCACCTAGAGCTGAATCTGCTGCCACTAGTCATGGCAGAGATGATTCAATGCCATCAACGTCGTCTGCCAAGGCCGATGCCCAATGTCATAGTAGAGAGCATGTAAAATCCAAAAAACAAAAGTTCAGTAAAATGAATCAAAAATCTAAATTAAAAGCATCTGAGGAGAAGCGTAAACTTGCCAATATGCCATTTACAACACGGAGTGGCAAGGAACGGCTGAGGCCCTGGCCTATGTTCATGGCTAGTGGTTCAGCTTCACATGAGGATGGAAGCACTCATCCTCCCGCTAGAAAAATGAAAAGCGTTAAGCTGACAAAAGCACAGCAAAGAACTGTGCGTTCCTCTAAATCACAAATCCCCAAGGAGAGTCCAATTGTGTCGGTTGCGATGCCTGACCTTCCCAACACTGGACGGGAAGAGGTGGCTCCTTCCACCATTTGCACGCCCCCTTCAAGTGCTGGAAGGAGCACCCACAGTCCAGTTCCTGATATTCAAATTGAAGATGTCACTGTTGAAGTACACCAAGATGAGGATATGGGTATTGCTGGCGCTGAGGAGGAAATTGACAAGGAGGAATCTGATGGAGAAGTGGTTTGTGTAAGTCAGGCACCCGGGGAGACACCTGTTGTCCATGGGATGAATAAGGCCATTGACATGCCTGGTCAAAATACCCAAAAAAATCGCCTCTTCGGTGTGGAATTATTTCAACAGAAATGTGGACAACTGGTGTCAAGCCATGTGTTGCCTTTGTCAAGCTGTAATAAGTAGGGGTAAGGACGTTAAACACCTAGGAACATCCTCCCTTATACGTCACCTGGAGCGCATTCATCAGAAGTCATTGACAAGTTCAAAAAGTTTGGGAGACAGCGGAAGCAGTCCACTGACAACTAAATCCCTTCTTCCTCTTGTACCCAAGCTCCTGCAAACCCCACAACCAACTCCCTCAGTGTCAATTTCCTCCTTAGACAGGAAAGCCAATAGTTCTGCAGGCCATGTCACTGGCAAGTCTGACGAGTCCTCTCCTGACTGGGATTCCTCCGATAGATCCTTGAGTGTAACGCCTACTGCTCCTGGCTCTGCTGTTGTTGCTGCTGGGAGTCGATCATCATCCTAGAGGGGAAGTCGGAAGACCACTTGTACTACTTCCAGTAAGCAATTGACTGTTCAACAGTCCTTTGCGAGGAAGATGAACTATCACAGCAGTCATCCTGTTGCAAAGTGGATATTTCAGGCCTTGACAACTATGTTGGTGTTAGATGTGTGTCCGGTATCCGCCGTTAGTTCACAGGGACTTTCTTGAGGTAGCGTGTCCCCAGTACCAAATACCATCTAGGTCCCACTTCTCTAGACAGGCGATACCAAGAATGTACACAGACGTCAGAAAAAGAGTCACCAGTGTCCTAAAAAATGCAGTTGTACCCAATGTCCACTTAACCACGGACATGTGGACAAGTGGAGCAGGGCAGACTAAGGACTATATGACTGTGACAGCCCACTGGGTAGATGTATTGCCTCCCGCAGCAAGAACAGGGTCGTGCAAGAGATGCTTGAGTCAGGTGCAGAATTTTTTTAAAAATGACAGGGTCGTGCAAGACATGCTTGAGTCAGGTGCATTCTCCCTCCTTTGCCTATATCGTAGGCAGATGTATAGGCTTGAATGACCTTTTGCTGCTCCTCCATCCTCTGAAGCATATAGAGGGTTGAATTCCACCTCGTTACCACCTCTTGCTTCAGCTGATGGTGGGGCAGGTTCAGGAGTGTTTGCTGGTGCTCCAGTCTTCGGCACGCGGTGGCTGAATGCCGAAAGTGGCCCGCAATTCTTCGGGCCACCGACAGCATCTCTTGCACGACCCTGTCATTTTTTTTTAAATTCTGCACCACCAAATTCATTGTATGTGCAAAACATGGGACGTGCTGGAATTTGCCCACATGTCAAAGACCTGCTGGTGAGACACTTGTCAAGTCAAGCGGAACGTGACCAACCAACAGCTCCTCCTTCATTTTCTACCGCCACTTGAGCTGCCAGGAAAAGGATCAGATTTCCAAAACCACCCGCTGGCAGTGATGCAGGGCAGTCAGAAGCGAAAACTGACATCTGGTCCGGACTGAAGGACCTGCCAACGATTACTGACATGTTGTCTACTGTCACTGCATATGATTCTGTCACCATTGAAAGAATGGTGGAGGATTATATGAGTGACCGCATCCAAGTAGGCACGCCAGACAGTCTGTACGTATACTGGCAGGAAAAAGAGGCAATTTGGAGGCCCTTGCACAAACTGGCTTTATTTTACCTAAGTTGCCCCCCCTCCAGTGTGTACTCCGAAAGAGTGTTTAGTGCAGCAGGTCACCTTGACAGCGATCGGCGAACGAGGTTACTTCCACAAAATGTGGAGAAGATGATGTTCATCAAAATTAATTACAATCAATTCATCCGTGGAGACATTTACCAGCAATTGCCTCCAGAAAGTACACAGGGACCTGTGATGGTCGATTCCAGTGGGGACGAATTAATACTCTGTGAGGGGGATGTACACAGTGAAAGGGGTGAGGAATCGGAGGATGATGATGAGGTCGACATTTTGCCTCTGTAGAGCCAGTTGAGCAAGGAGAGATTGCTTCTTTTTTGGTGGGGGCCCAAACCAACCAGTCATTTCAGCCACAGTCGTCTGGCAGACCCTGTCGCTGAAATGATGGGTTTGTTAAAGTGTGCATGTCCTGTTTATACAACATAAGGGTGGGTGGGAGGGCCCAAGGACAATTCCATCTTGCACCTCTTTTTTTTATTTATCTTTGCATCATGTGATGTTTGGGGCCAATTTTTTTAAGTGCCATCCTGTCTGACACTGCAGTGCCACTCCTAGATGGGCCAAGTGTTTGTGCCACCCACTTTGGTCGCTTAGCTTAGTCATCCAGCGACCTTGGTGCAAATTTTAGGACTAAAAATAATATTGGGGGTAATTCCAAGTTGATCGCAGCAGGAAATTTTTTAGCAGTTGGGCAAAACTATGTGCACTGCAGGGGCGCAGATATAACATTTGCAGAGAGAGTTAGATTTGGGTGGGTTATTTTGTTTCTGTGCAGGGTAAATACTGGCTGCTTTACTTTTACACTGCAATTTAGATTGCAGATTGAACACACCACACCCAAATCTAACTCTCTTTGCAAATGTTATATCTGCCCCCCCCCCCTGCAGTGCACATGGTTTTGCCCGACTGCTAAAAAATTTCATGCTGCGATCAACTTGGAATTACCCCCATTGTGAGGTGTGAGGTGTTCAGAATAGACTGGAAATTAGTGGAAATTATGGTTATTGAGGTTAATAATACTATAGGATCAAAATTACCCCCAAATTCTATGATTTAAGCTGTTTTTGAGGGGTTTTTGAAAAAAAACACCCGAATCCAAATCACACCCGAATCCGCCAAAAAATTTTAAGGGAGGTTTTGCCAAAACGCGTCCGAATCCAAAACACGGCCGTGGATCCGAATCCAAAACCAATACACAAAACCCGAAAAATTTCTGGTGCACATCTTTAATTGTAACACATTTTATTTGTGAAAATATATGTTACTAACCGATTTGTGTTTACACTTACTAACAATCGAGGTTTGACAACCACACTATTTGATAGAAGCAAATGTAAAATAACCTTTACATAGTAGTATCTGCTGAATGATATTTAGCTTCCTAACCATACTACACCTGGCTGAGGGTACCTGAATCCATTAGAATGGAGAGTTCTTCTTAGGATCCCACTGTGATTTTGCGGGTGGTAAAACCGCTCTATGGGGGTCATTCCGAGTTGTTCGCTCGTTATATTTTTCTCGCAACGGAGCGATTAGTCGCTAATGCGCATGCGCAATGTCCGCAGTGCGACTGCGCCAAGTAAATTTGCTATGCAGTTAGGTATTTTACTCACGGCATTACGAGGTTTTTTCTTCGTTCTAGTGATCATAGTGTGATTGACAGGAAGTGGGTGTTTCTGGGCGGAAACAGGCCGTTTTATGGGTGTGTGCGAAAAAACGCTACCGTTTCTGGGAAAAACGCGGGAGTGGCTGGAGAAACGGAGGAGTGTCTGGGCGAACGCTGGGTGTGTTTGTGACGTCAAACCAGGAACGACAAGCACTGAACTGATCGCAGATGCCAAGTAAGTGTGGAGCTACTCAGAAACTGCTAAGAAGTGTCTATTCGCTATTTTGCTAATCTTTCGTTCGCAATTTTGATAAGCTAAGATTCACTTCCAGTAGGCGGCGGCTTAGCGTGTGCAAAGCTGCTAAAAGCAGCTTGCCAGCGAACAACTCGGAATGACCCCCTATGTCTCTATCAATAGCCGCTCCCAACTGCTTCTGGATATAGCAGTGAAGGAGCTGGGTGATCTCTCCAGTTAAGCAGGTTCTCCTTGTTGCTTCTGACTGCTGCCGGATCACGTGAGCGCTACATGGACCCGTGACGCCCTCTTCTCCAGTGACGTACATTTCGCATAGACTTGATCACATCCGGACCTGGTTAGAGCATGCCAGGGATAGCTATTTAAAACACCCTAGGGTGTAATGAGAACTGTCACCCTGTCATCCGTGGACGGAACTTGCGGCAGTGTAGCCAGTGCACTGCACCAGGGCCCACTGCTATGAAGCTGCCCACAGCATACTTACCTACCTGACCCTCTCCATGAGGGAGAAAATGCTCTGTACCTGGACTTTCCTGGTAATGTATGATTGCCATCACCTGTGGTGAAACTAGAGATGAGCGGGTTCGGTTTCTCTGAATCCGAACCCGCCAGAACTTCATGTTTTTTTTCACGAGTCCGAGCGACTCGGATCTTCCCGCCTTGCTCGGTTAACCCGAGCGCGCCCGAACGTCATCATGACGCTGTCGGATTCTCGCGAGGCTCGGATTCTATCGCGAGACTCGGATTCTATATAAGGAGCCGCGCGTCGCCGCCATTTTCACACGTGCATTGAGATTGATAGGGAGAGGACGTGGCTGGCGTCCTCTCCGTTTAGACACTTGATTTACTAATTTTGGGGAGCATTAGGAGTACTCAGTAGTGTACAGTGCAGAGTTTTGCTGATAGTGACCAGTGACCACCACTTTTATTTATAATCCGTTCTCTGCCTGAAAAAAGCGATACACAGCACACAGTGACTCAGTCACATACATACCATATCTGTGTGCACTGCTCAGGCTCAGGCCAGTGTGCTGCATCATCTATATATATTATATATCTGTCTGACTGCTCAGCTCACACAGCTTATAATTGTGGGGGAGACTGGGGAGCACTACTGCAGTGCCAGTTATAGGTTATAGCAGGAGCCAGGAGTACATAATATTATATTAAAATTAAACAGTGCACACTTTTGCTGCAGGAGTGCCACTGCCAGTGTGACTAGTGACCAGTGACCTGACCACCAGTATATAATATTAGTAGTATACTATCTCTTTATCAACCAGTCTATATTAGCAGCAGACACAGTACAGTGCGGTAGTTCACGGCTGTGGCTACCTCTGTGTCGGCACTCGGCAGCCCGTCCATAATTGTATATACCAGTGACCTAACCGTGGTTTTTTTTTCTTTCTTTATACATACATACTAGTTACGAGTATACTATCTCTTTATCAACCAGTCTATATATTAGCAGCAGACACAGTACAGTGCGGTAGTTCACGGCTGTGGCTACATCTGTGTCGGCACTCGGCAGCCCGTCCATAATTGTATATACCACCTAACCGTGGTTTTTTTTTCTTTCTTTATACATACATACTAGTTACGAGTATACTATCTCTTTATCAACCAGTCTATATATTAGCAGCAGACACAGTACAGTGCGGTAGTTCACGGCTGTGGCTACCTCTGTGTCGGCACTCCGCAGCCCGTCCATAATTGTATATACCAGTGACCTAACCGTGGTTTTTTTTTCTTTCTTTATACATACATACTAGTTACGAGTATACTATCTCTTTATCAACCAGTCTATATATTAGCAGCAGACACAGTACAGTGCGGTAGTTCACGGCTGTGGCTACCTCTGTGTCGGCACTCGGCAGCCCGTCCATAATTGTATATACCAGTGACCTAACCGTGGTTTTTTTTTCTTTCTTTATACATACATACTAGTTACGAGTATACTATCTCTTTATCAACCAGTCTATATATTAGCAGCAGACACAGTACAGTGCGGTAGTTCACGGCTGTGGCTACCTCTGTGTCGGCACTCGGCAGCCCGTCCATAATTGTATATACCAGTGACCTAACCGTGGTTTTTTTTTCTTTCTTTATACATACATACTAGTTACGAGTATACTATCTCTTTATCAACCAGTCTATATATTAGCAGCAGACACAGTACAGTGCGGTAGTTCACGGCTGTGGCTACCTCTGTGTCGGCACTCGGCAGCCCGTCCATAATTGTATATACCAGTGACCTAACCGTGGTTTTTTTTTCTTTCTTTATACATACATACTAGTTACGAGTATACTATCTCTTTATCAACCAGTCTATATATTAGCAGCAGACACAGTACAGTGCGGTAGTTCACGGCTGTGGCTACCTCTGTGTCGGCACTCGGCAGCCCGTCCATAATTGTATATACCAGTGACCTAACCGTGGTTTTTTTTTCTTTCTTTATACATACATACTAGTTACGAGTATACTATCTCTTTATCAACCAGTCTATATATTAGCAGCAGACACAGTACAGTGCGGTAGTTCACGGCTGTGGCTACCTCTGTGTCGGCACTCGGCAGCCCGTCCATAATTGTATATACCAGTGACCTAACCGTGGTTTTTTTTTCTTTCTTTATACATACATACTAGTTACGAGTATACTATCTCTTTATCAACCAGTCTATATATTAGCAGCAGACACAGTACAGTGCGGTAGTTCACGGCTGTGGCTACCTCTGTGTCGGCACTCGGCAGCCCGTCCATAATTGTATATACCACCTAACCGTGGTTTTTTTTTCTTTCTTTATACATACATACTAGTTACGAGTATACTATCTCTTTATCAACCAGTCTATATATTAGCAGCAGACACAGTACAGTGCGGTAGTTCACGGCTGTGGCTACCTCTGTGTCGGCACTCCGCAGCCCGTCCATAATTGTATATACCAGTGACCTAACCGTGGTTTTTTTTTCTTTCTTTATACATACATACTAGTTACGAGTATACTATCTCTTTATCAACCAGTCTATATATTAGCAGCAGACACAGTACAGTGCGGTAGTTCACGGCTGTGGCTACCTCTGTGTCGGCACTCGGCAGCCCGTCCATAATTGTATACTAGTATCCAATCCATCCATCTCCATTGTTTACCTGAGGTGCCTTTTAGTTGTGCCTATTAAAATATGGAGAACAAAAATGTTGAGGTTCCAAAATTAGGGAAAGATCAAGATCCACTTCCACCTCGTGCTGAAGCTGCTGCCACTAGTCATGGCCGAGACGATGAAATGCCAGCAACGTCGTCTGCCAAGGCCGATGCCCAATGGCATAGTACAGAGCATGTCAAAACCAAAACACCAAATATCAGTAAAAAAAGGACTCCAAAACCTAAAATAAAATTGTCGGAGGAGAAGCGTAAACTTGCCAATATGCCATTTACCACACGGAGTGGCAAGGAACGGCTGAGGCCCTGGCCTATGTTCATGGCTAGTGGTTCAGCTTCACATGAGGATGGAAGCACTCAGCCTCTCGCTAGAAAACTGAAAAGACTCAAGCTGGCAAAAGCACCGCAAAGAACTGTGCGTTCTTTGAAATCCCAAATCCACAAGGAGAGTCCAATTGTGTCGGTTGCGATGCCTGACCTTCCCAACACTGGACGTGAAGAGCATGCGCCTTCCACCATTTGCACGCCCCCTGCAAGTGCTGGAAGGAGCACCCGCAGTCCAGTTCCTGATAGTCAGATTGAAGATGTCAGTGTTGAAGTACACCAGGATGAGGAGGATATGGGTGTTGCTGGCGCTGGGGAGGAAATTGACCAGGAGGATTCTGATGGTGAGGTGGTTTGTTTAAGTCAGGCACCCGGGGAGACACCTGTTGTCCGTGGGAGGAATATGGCCGTTGACATGCCAGGTGAAAATACCAAAAAAATCAGCTCTTCGGTGTGGAGGTATTTCACCAGAAATGCGGACAACAGGTGTCAAGCCGTGTGTTCCCTTTGTCAAGCTGTAATAAGTAGGGGTAAGGACGTTAACCACCTCGGAACATCCTCCCTTATACGTCACCTGCAGCGCATTCATAATAAGTCAGTGACAAGTTCAAAAAACTTTGGGTGACAGCGGAAGCAGTCCACTGACCAGTAAATCCCTTCCTCTTGTAACCAAGCTCACGCAAACCACCCCACCAACTCCCTCAGTGTCAATTTCCTCCTTCCCCAGGAATGCCAATAGTCCTGCAGGCCATGTCACTGGCAAGTCTGACGAGTCCTCTCCTGCCTGGGATTCCTCCGATGCATCCTTGCGTGTAACGCCTACTGCTGCTGGCGCTGCTGTTGTTGCCGCTGGGAGTCGATGGTCATCCCAGAGGGGAAGTCGTAAGCCCACTTGTACTACTTCCAGTAAGCAATTGACTGTTCAACAGTCCTTTGCGAGGAAGATGAAATATCACAGCAGTCATCCTACTGCAAAGCGGATAACTGAGTCCTTGACAACTATGTTGGTGTTAGACGTGCGTCCGGTATCCGCCGTTAGTTCACAGGGAACTAGACAATTTATTGAGGCAGTGTGCCCCCGTTACCAAATACCATCTAGGTTCCACTTCTCTAGGCAGGCGATACCGAGAATGTACACGGATGTCAGAAAAAGACTCACCAGTCTCCTAAAAAATGCAGTTGTACCCAATGTCCACTTAACCACGGACATGTGGACAAGTGGAGCAGGGCAGGGTCAGGACTATATGACTGTGACAGCCCACTGGGTAGATGTATGGACTCCCGCCGCAAGAACAGCAGCGGCGGCACCAGTAGCAGCATCTCGCATTAGCCAACTCTTTCCTAGGCAGGCTACGCTTTGTATCACCGCTTTCCAGAATACGCACACAGCTGAAAACCTCTTACGGCAACTGAGGAAGATCATCGCGGAATGGCTTACCCCAATTGGACTCTCCTGTGGATTTGTGGCATCGGACAACGCCAGCAATATTGTGTGTGCATTAAATATGGGCAAATTCCAGCACGTCCCATGTTTTGCACATACCTTGAATTTGGTGGTGCAGAATTTTTTTAAAAATGACAGGGGCGTGCAAGAGATGCTGTCGGTGGCCAGAAAAATTGCGGGACACTTTCGGCATACAGGCACCACGTACAGAAGACTGGAGCACCACCAAAAACTACTGAACCTGCCCTGCCATCATCTGAAGCAAGAAGTGGTAACGAGGTGGAATTCAACCCTCTATATGCTTCAGAGGTTGGAGGAGCAGCAAAAGGCCATTCAAGCCTATACAATTGAGCACGATAAAGGAGATGGAATGCACCTGTCTCAAGTGCAGTGGAGAATGATTTCAACGTTGTGCAAGGTTCTGATGCCCTTTGAACTTGCCACACGTGAAGTCAGTTCAGACACTGCCAGCCTGAGTCAGGTCATTCCCCTCATCAGGCTTTTGCAGAAGAAGCTGGAGGCATTGAAGAAGGAGCTAAAAGGGAGCGATTCCGCTAGGCATGTGGGACTTGTGGATGCAGCCCTTAATTCGCTTAACAAGGATTCACGGGTGGTCAATCTGTTGAAATCAGAGCACTACATTTTGGCCACCGTGCTCGATCCTAGATTTAAAGCCTACCTTGGATCTCTCTTTCCGGCAGACACAGGTCTGCTGGGGTTGAAAGACCTGCTGGTGACAAAATTGTCAAGTCAAGCGGAACGCGACCTGTCAACATCTCCTCCTTCACATTCTCCCGCAACTGGGGGTGCGAGGAAAAGGCTCAGAATTCCGAGCCCACCCGCTGGCGGTGATGCAGGGCAGTCTGGAGCGACTGCTGATGCTGACATCTGGTCCGGACTGAAGGACCTGACAACGATTACGGACATGTCGTCTACTGTCACTGCATATGATTCTCTCAACATTGATAGAATGGTGGAGGATTATATGAGTGACCGCATCCAAGTAGGCACGTCACACAGTCCGTACTTATACTGGCAGGAAAAAGAGGCAATTTGGAGGCCCTTGCACAAACTGGCTTTATTCTACCTAAGTTGCCCTCCCACAAGTGTGTACTCCGAAAGAGTGTTTAGTGCCGCCGCTCACCTTGTCAGCAATCGGCGTACGAGGTTACATCCAGAAAATGTGGAGAAGATGATGTTCATTAAAATGAATTATAATCAATTCCTCCGCGGAGACATTGACCAGCAGCAATTGCCTCCACAAAGTACACAGGGAGCTGAGATGGTGGATTCCAGTGGGGACGAATTGATAATCTGTGAGGAGGGGGATGTACACGGTGATATATTGGAGGGTGAAGATGAGGTGGACATCTTGCCTCTGTAGAGCCAGTTTGTGCAAGGAGAGATTAATTGCTTCTTTTTTGGGGGGGGTCCAAACCAACCCGTCATATCAGTCACAGTCGTGTGGCAGACCCTGTCACTGAAATGATGGGTTGGTTAAAGTGTGCATGTCCTGTTTTGTTTATACAACATAAGGGTGGGTGGGAGGGCCCAAGGATAATTCCATCTTGCACCTCTTTTTTCTTTTCTTTTTCTTTGCATCATGTGCTGATTGGGGAGGGTTTTTTGGAAGGGACATCCTGCGTGACACTGCAGTGCCACTCCTAGATGGGCCCGGTGTTTGTGTCGGCCACTAGGGTCGCTAATCTTACTCACACAGCTACCTCATTGCGCCTCTTTTTTTCTTTGCGTCATGTGCTGTTTGGGGAGGGTTTTTTGGAAGGGACATCCTGCGTGACACTGCAGTGCCACTCCTAGATGTGCCCGGTGTTTGTGTCGGCCACTAGGGTCGCTAATCTTACTCACACAGCTACCTCATTGCGCCTCTTTTTTTCTTTGCGTCATGTGCTGTTTGGGGAGGGTTTTTTGGAAGGGACATCCTGCGTGACACTGCAGTGCCACTCCTAGATGGGCCCGGTGTTTGTGTCGGCCACTAGGGTCGCTAATCTTACTCACACAGTCAGCAACCTCATTGCGCCTCTTTTTTTCTTTGCGTCATGTGCTGTTTGGGGAGGGTTTTTTGGAAGGGCCATCCTGCGTGACACTGCAGTGCCACTCCTAGATGGGCCCGGTGTTTGTGTCGGCCACTAGGGTCGCTAATCTTACTCACACAGTCAGCTACCTCATTGCGCCTCTTTTTTTCTTTGCGTCATGTGCTGTTTGGGGAGGGTTTTTTGGAAGGGCCATCCTGCGTGACACTGCAGTGCCACTCCTAGATGGGCCCGGTGTTTGTGTCGGCCACTAGGGTCGCTAATCTTACTCACACAGCTACCTCATTGCGCCTCTTTTTTTCTTTGCGTCATGTGCTGTTTGGGGAGGGTTTTTTGGAAGGGACATCCTGCGTGACACTGCAGTGCCACTCCTAGATGGGCCCGGTGTTTGTGTCGGCCACTAGGGTCGCTTATCTTACTCACACAGCGACCTCGGTGCAAATTTTAGGACTAAAAATAATATTGTGAGGTGTGAGGTATTCAGAATAGACTGAAAATGAGTGTAAATTATGGTTTTTGAGGTTAATAATACTTTGGGATCAAAATGACCCCCAAATTCTATGATTTAAGCTGTTTTTTAGTGTTTTTGGAAAAAAACACCCGAATCCAAAACACACCCGAATCCGACAAAAATAATTCGGTGAGGTTTTGCCAAAACGCGTTCGAACCCAAAACACGGCCGCGGAACCGAACCCAAAACCAAAACACAAAACCCGAAAAATTTCAGGCGCTCATCTCTAGGTGAAACACCTTTCTTTTCAATTAACTAGCTCACCACAGGTGATGGCAATCATACATTACCAGGAAAGTCCAGGAACAGAGCATTTTCTCCCTCATGGAGAGGGTCAGGTAGGCAAGTATGGCCCACAGCGGTGACTTTATAATGAGTCAGACTGACTCATTGGCATGCCACTGCTTGCTTCGTGGGCTGCGACAAAGAGGAAGGATACAGTCTTGCCGGATGAGGAGGGGAAGAGAGGCCCTCCCCTCTGGGGAGCCCTCCCCTCATCTCACCGCAGCTTCTCCTCTCCTGAGTGACCGGGACTGGGTGCTGAGGCACTCTTACTCTTGCCACCAAGCGGTCGGGGATCTGACATCATAATCTTGTGACCATCCCCAGCATGAAAACTCAGGCCAGTTAGACAGAAGGAGCTGGTACCCTGCTTTTGCCTGTAGCCATCTCACAGTCAAGCCAGCCATGTAGTACAGCTGTGGGCCCAGGCCGCAGCAGTAAGTACACTATCATAGTTCACTTGCCTAGTGTCCTCTTACTGCAATAAGCAGTTAAAATATCATATAGCAGAAAGCTAAATTTTCTGGAGCCACTCCTTTCCATTCTCCTGTGTTCAATTAGGATAATTACAATTATATTAATGTGAATGATGCAGTGGTTAGTAGGCAGGAAAGATCATTTAACTGAATAGGGGATGTTGGTTAAGATGGGTACACACTTAAATTATCTGTCCAATCTGGCAGGTTGAAATGAAAATCTGGTAATGTAAGGTACTAGCAATCCACCATTTGCTCCTAAACCCCAGAAAATGGCAAAAACGGTTGTTGGGAGGAATATATTAAAGGATATGTAGAAATATATTATAATTATTGTATATAGAAAATATATAATAAGACACCTTGATGTGTCAGAAACATTCTTTCATTTTTGTTTACTTTTACGTCATCCCACTCCAATATCTTAATTATTTATCAATACATGTTGTGTTATATGGGAGAAATGTTTTGCAGTTTTTTTTTGCAAGGTTCCACATTGGCAGAGTTGCCCTGGCTTGTTAGATATGAAATGTATTATTACTTAGATTATTGTGGACAATATTTACTTCTTAAGAGGCAAGGCCAGATTAACAATAGGGTTACAGTCCCAGGCCTCCCTATAAAATAGGCCCATCATCATGACAGTGTTATGATGACCAGCTGGCCAGCTAGTCACACAGTCAGTGAGGTTCAAAACATATTGGGCACTACCAAAACTAGTTTTGCAATTGAAGTTATCTCTAGTTATTAGTAGCAGATCTCTTTAGTTTTTTGCAGTTTGGGTTGCGGCTTTGGTTGTTGTTTCGGTGGGTGTGACCAGGGCTTTTAAGACATCAACAGGGATCAGGGATCAGTACTGAGGAGCCGTGGCCAAATCCAGGAAACATGGGCCCTCATTCCGAGTTGATTGCTCGCTAGCTACTTTTAGCAGCCATGCAAACGCATAGTCGCCGCCCAAAGGGGAGTGTATTTTTGCTTTGTAAGTGTGCAAACGTGTGTGCAGCCGAGCTGTGCAAAAAGTTATGTGCAGTTTCTGGGTAGCTCTGGACTTACTCAGCCCTTGCGATCACTTCAGTCTTTTTGGTCCCGGAATTGACGTCAAACACCCACCCAGCAAACGCTTGGACATGAATGCGTTTTTTAGAACACTCCCAGAAAACGGTCAGTTGCCACCCACAAATGCCCTCTTCCTGTCAACCTCCTTGTGGTTGGCTGTGCGAATGGATTCTTCGTTAAATCCATCGCCCAGCTATCATCCACTTTGTACCCATACGATGCGCCAGCGCATTGTGGTGCATACGCATGCGCAGTAGTAACCTGTTTGCTGCACTGCGAAAAACGACGGCGAGTGATCAACTCGAAATGACCCCCATGAGCACATACCTTCCAGAAAAAAACAATGTAATGTGCTATGCATGGTGCTGCAAAGCTGCGCTCTGCTCAGCAGAGGGGGACTTTTGTTCCCAACAGCAGCAGGCACGTGCCCCTCCAATAGTTAGGGTAGATCTTGAGGGGCCTTAAACAGGTTTTAGTGGTGCTTAGTACTCTCTATTTACACTTTTGCAGCAGACATGGGCCAACATATATTTGTGTGCATTCTTACATATGGTACAGTTATGCAAGATACAGTAGAACACTATCTAAACACGACATATAATAAAAGATCTCTGTGGGTGTAAAATACAGGAGTAATTAGGGGTCCCATTTGATGTATAATTAAATGTCTTTCACAGCTTGAGTAGAAATCTAAGGTCAGCAGTCTAATCAAGTTTGTTTGCAAGGTTAATTGTTCTGTTTGCTCATAGTCTCTGAATCAAATTATTCGCTATTAGGCATTTATTAGACACAGTGTTTCCACTGTCATACTGACCATACAATATTTCACATGAGGCTGAAAATGTAAGGTAATAATTGAAATAAACTGTGATTTTGCTACAGGAGTCTGAAATAGCAATTTACTACTAGTGGTCAATGAGGAAAAACAACAACAAAAACAAATGAAAAGGCATGGGCGAAAAATGGATTAAAAACGGGCGAAAACACCCACTATTGAATACACTGAGGTCCAATTAGTGTCGATTTTCCGACTGTTGATAAATTTGGCATTCATTTAATATATCCCTAAATATTTTGTATTGCGATAGGATTATCACACTTCAACTAGATTGATAGGAGAGATGTGGAAGGCAGTAAATGGGATTATGGGGAAAAGCAAATCATGGAAACGTACTAAATAGAGAGCTCTGTAAATTAGCCTTAAGGGGGGTACACACGGAGGGATGTTCACTTAGTTTCTAAGCAATCTGACTAGACTGCTTAGAAATGAAGAACACATCGCTCCATGTGTAGGGGTGCCGGCGACAGTGATGCACGGTCTGGCACGTCGCTATTGCCGGTGCTAGATTGGCCTGCATGCAGCAAGCACAATCCAGCAGGTCGCTCATTTCACCACTGGATGAAATGAGCGCCACCCCACTCCCCCGTCCATCCCCCATCCGATCGTCCCCCCTCGCTCAGCACACATTGCGCTGTGCTGAGTGGGGTGAGAGATGTGTGCTGAGCGGTATGTGCTAGTCCGCTCAGCACACATCTCAGGGGGAAATCAGCCTTTCGTACTAACACCATTTTTCAAAGTCCTATAACAAGATTTTTTAAAATATTCACTTCTATTTATATTAGAAAGAAAAAAATGAATGTATTAGTTAAGGTTTAAATAATGGTTCGTCTCCTTATTGATCTAAAGGTGTTGTCAGACTAACCTTTATTTTAGGTTTACAAAATCAGGCTTTCTAAGCCCCACCTCATCCACTAGTCACATCCATTTTACAAGCTTTAGTTATGGTGGTCCTGTCACAAAGCAGAATATATTAACCTTGATACATAACTCATGCACAGAAAAAGCCTACATGTAACCTAAGGAAACCCAAGGAAAAGATCCAATGATCCTAATAGTGAATCATGTGCATATAGCAGTGCACATCCAGGAATGAAAGGGGATGCAGTTAATTTGCTGTCTGTCGGTATCTGGGCAGTCACGATACAGACGCCAGAATCCTGACAGCCAACAATGCCGACAGCCAGAATCCCGGTGCACAGGGGCTATTCCCACTCGTGGGTGTCCACAAAACGAGGGCCGGATCAAGGGCCACATGGGCCTGGAACTGAAAATGTTCAAGAGCCTACTGTGAGATGCGGAGAAGCTGTGATCAGTGTGGGTGGGGCCAGAGTCACATGGGTGTGTACACCCCTAAACTATTAGCTCCACTGTTTCCCTGAGTACATAAATACTGTGTGGCCAGCTGTGTGGCTAGTGATCATCATGCTGCCATAATGATGGGCCTATTTTTATGTGGAGGCCTGGAGCTGCAGCTCCATCCACCCCATTGTTAATCTGGCCCTGCACGACACCAATAGAGTGGAAATAGAACCTGTGGTGAGTGCAAGGGGACTCTTTGCGCTTGCCCCGCTCCCAGCATACTGGTGGCCGGGATGCCGCTGTTGACATACTGACGGCCGGTAAATCATACTGATCCAAAATAAAACCACCTTTGGCCAGATGAATGTTGGAAACGAGAATTTATTATTTATACCTACTATATTAATCAACTTTTAGAAGTAATAAAAGGATCTATCTTGTTTATGGTGGGATTCATTCTGGTCGAAGTGAATAGAATCCATGTGACCAATGAAGTGTGTAAAATCAATTTACAATTTAATATAAGCAACAAACAAATATACTAACAGGTTAAATACTCAGCTTTTGTCTAGTCAATAGATAAATCATCTCTTTAACATAGGGTGTGCTTCTCCAGGGAGATTCTTCAGTCTTTCTGATGCATGGAATTAATAAATGAAGAACAGACACCTTATTGCAATCTCAGGTTCTGAATCAAAGCTGAGGGCTATTGTGCAGAGACCCTCTATTATATCTGGAATCCAGACATTGACTGCCGGATATGAATGCAAGTGGGTGGGTGAAGAAGATGGCGCTACGGTCTGGTTGGGGAATACTTATCTATAAAAGACTAGAAAAGTACTTGGTCTCTTGTTTTCCTCAAGATCCTGTTGTTGTTGTTGTTGTTGTTGTTGTGGTGGTGTTGTTCTCATTGATACATGGAAATAAAAAAATTCACGATGTACAATGAAATTCCAAAACGATCACATTGATAGGTGTTAGTGCAAAATCGCTAGGTTTTTAAATTAGGTGATGATGTCTTAGGGAAACACACCTAACTTACACTAGCATTCGTATGATAAAACACATCAGGTTTCTTTGGTACTATTTTTTAAAAGTGAAATGATCCTGACTGAGTTAAACACCCACCATACATACACTTGTGAATGTGTGATCAAATATATCTGGACTTCTGAGATTTTCAATCACTGTTTTCAATATGTTGTTCTGAATGAGGAAAATACATCTAACATACACTTGTAAGGGTGTGGTAAAGCACATCAGGGTTTCTTTAAATGGAAGCTTTATGGTACGTACTATTACTCACAATAGACATTGCCCAGCTTCTCATGTAGCAAATTCTTTATACCAAAAGATCCATCATATGGTAAAAAACATTTATTGTTTAAAGAAATGTAATTTTTAGTAGATTAAAAGAAATAATAAAATGTTGCTTTAAAGTATTGTCTAGGAGAGATGCACGCAGTATCTTGGAGAGGGTGTGATCCAATAGCAGAGGTCCAGTATCCTCAGTTTAAAATTGAAAAATAAAAGAAAAAAAGTTTCAAATGTTTGGATCATACCTTCATCCAGGGCTGCAGTGCTAGTTCTCCTGTGCAATACCTCCTCAGGCCAATGCGTTTCCAGAGATGTCCTCTCTTTAGCTTTATAAATACATTGCCAATGATACACAGAAGAATCCCAAAATATAGCATGTGTATCTGTATCGAGCCTTATCTCTCACTATATCCCTTTCCCCCTGTTGTCTCACTACCTTCCTTTCCCCTGCAGTCTCTCCTACAGGCTCCATTTCCCCTGCAGTCTCTCCTACAGGCTCCATTTCCCCTGCAGTCTCTCTCACTGTCACCCTGTCCCCTGCAGTTTGTCTCACTGTACCCTTTTCCTCTGCACATTCCCCCCCACTTCCCTTTCTCCTGATGTCTCTTCCACTGTCTACCTTTTCCCTGCAGTCTGTCCCACTGTATGTCTTTCACCTGCAGTCTGTCCCACTGTCCCATTTTGCACTGCAGTCTCTCCCACTATCTCCCTTTCACCAGCTGTCTGTCCCACTGCCTTCCTTTCCCCTGCAGTCTCTTTCACTCCAGGCCACTTGCTTGTGGGTGCCACCAAGGCTGAAAGTTGCCAGCCAGCCCCTGACTCTGCTACCTGGTCCCCAGTCCACACAGAAAAAGAGTTGCATCTGTTTGTGTACTGAGATGTTAATCTCCTGGATTGAAAGATTTATACTCCTGGAAATATATAGAATTTATAGTCCTGGATACAAGCAATCTAGTAGCTGGCTTGCCAGGAAGGCACCTTTTCATTTCTACATATCGAACAGATTTATCTTGAACTTTTTAGAATGCAATTACTCAAGAGTGCAGGAGGATGTGGGTGTTTAGTTCATTGGCTTGCAAATCTTGTTCACATACCATGTAAGACGATTTTGCTACACTATTCCCACTAGAGCACAGGCTGTTTTAAGATCTTGTTTATGGAAGCGGACTCGCATACAATTTAAAACACTTTTAGAGGTGGGGCTGCAGGGCAGCCAAAGATTCAAATAGGGCAGTGGTTCTCAAACTCGGTCCTCAGGACCCCACACGGTTCACGTTTTCCATGTCACCCAGCAGCTGCACTGTGTATCACCAACTGTCACATATCAAAAATCTACAGGTGACCTGCAAAACATGAACCGTTTGACAAGGGGGAATGATGGTGCCCTGTGCTGTCCATCCATGAAGGGGGGAATGATAGTGCTGCTACACTGTTTGTCTATGAGAAGGGGGAAGGGGGTGTTGGTGCAGTGTCTGTGGAGGGAAGGTGGGTTGCTGGTGTAATGATGGTGCTCTGTCTGTCTATGGAGGGAGAGGGGGGTTGCTGGGTGGGGGGGTGATGGTGCTCTGTCTGTCTGTGGAGGTAAAGGGGGGTTGATAGTGCTCTGTCTATGGAGGGAGGGGTGGTTGCTGGGGGGGTGATGTTGCTCTGTCTGTGGAGGGAAAGGGGGGGTTGCTGGGGGGAATGATGGTGCTCAGTCTGTCTATGGAGGGTGGGGGTGGGGGGCTGGAGGGAATGATATGCCTGTGCTGTCTGTTTATGGGGGTAGGATAGTGGCTGTTACACACACAATTGAATAGCAGGCTGCCCTCATTTCAGTAATAATCAGACAACAGATGAGGGGTTCACCGACGTTTCAACGTTATTCAGTTCAACATATTCTCTATCTGGACCGTCCATGGTGCCATCTGCTCGCAGGTTCCCAACGCTGAAGAATAACATCACATTGGGATGCCAGAATCGGCGTCACGGAGGGAGCCCGACCACCTAATGTTGAATTGAATAACAATGAAATGTTGGGGAATTCTTCGTCTCTGATTATTCCTGCAATGAGCTCCACCTGCTATTCAATTGTATATTCTAGAGACACAGCTCTAGTTATTAAGGTGGGCATCTGCACTTACATTATATTACATACTGAGAGGAGTACTGCGTCATAAGGATATATGTAGAATCTGATGTCAGATAAGAACAACTTGGCCCATCTAGATTGCCCATGCACACACTTACACACTAGGATTATTTTTCTTATTGGGAGCCAATTAACATACCAGTATATTTTTTGAATGTGGGAG
This sequence comes from Pseudophryne corroboree, assembly GCF_028390025.1. Taxonomy (NCBI): domain Eukaryota; kingdom Metazoa; phylum Chordata; class Amphibia; order Anura; family Myobatrachidae; genus Pseudophryne; species Pseudophryne corroboree. Next base: position 282,652,939 of record NC_086446.1, read on the forward strand.
GAAACTGGAGTACCCGGAGGAAATCCACGCAGTACGGGGAGAATATACAAACTCCACACAGTTCCCATGGTGGCAATCGAACCCATGACCTCATTACTCCATCCGTACTGCTTTACAGTCAACTTAGGGTTGGCAATGTATATTGACAATGTGTATTAGCACAGTTCTTAAAAATAGGTACTGTAAATAAAGACTGTGCTGAACCTAATAAGTTGCAGCTAGAGAATTCACTTTAATCACTATATGGTTCCACAGTATACAAGTTAAATTATAAAAAAAAGAATTCCCTTTAGCTAGAGATGAGCGGGTTCGGTTCCTCTGAATCCGAACCCGCCCGAACTTCAGGTTTTTTACACGGGTCCGAGCAGGGTCGGATCTTCCCGCCTTGCTCGGCTAACCCGAGCGCGCACGAACGTCATCATCACGCTGTCGGATTCTCGCGAGGCTCGGATTCTATCGCGAGACTCGGATTCTATATAAGGAGCCGCGCGTCGCCGCCATTTTCACACGTGCATTGAGAGTCATAGGGAGAGGACGTGGCTGGCGTCCTCTCCGTTTAGAGAAGAGAGAGACACAGTATTTTCGGGGAGCATTATTAGGAGGAGTACTACTGTATACTACTATACTACTTGCTGAAGTGATATTTATAGATTAGATAGTGTGACTGTAAGTGTATTATCTGACTTGTGGGGGAGACACTGACAGTGGGGAGCAGTTAGAGTCTGAGAGCAGGACTCAGGAGTACATATAACGTACAGTGCACACTTTTGCTGCCAGAGTCAGTGCCACACTGCCATTGTTGTGACCACACTGACCACCAGTATAATAATATATTTTGTGATTGTCTGCTTAGGCCTCGGAGTACTAGTTGCAAGTTGCAACGTGACCTGTCCTGAAGTGACCACCAGTTTAATAATCAATCACCACCAGTTTAATATATATATATATATATATATATATAATTGTATATATATATATATATATATATATATATATATAATATTGTATACCACCTACCCGTGGTTTTTTTTTTTTCATTCTTCTTTTTACATACTACTATAGTAGCTTACTGTAGCAGTCTGCGGTGCTGTGCTGACCTGACAGTGTCCAGCAGGTCCGTCATCAGTCATTACATAATAAATATATATAGTACCTGTCCGGCTGCAGTACTAGTGATATTATATTGATTTCATCTCATTATCAATAATTTATCATCCAGTCTAGACTCTATATTAGCAGCAGACACAGTACGTTAGTCCACGGCTGTAGCTACCTCTGTGTCGGCACTCGGCAGTCCATCCATAATTGTATACCACCTACCCGTGGTTTTTTTTTTTCTTTCTTCTTTGTACATACTACTATAGAGTATAGTAGCTTACTGTAGCAGTCTGCGGTGCTGCTGAGCTGACAGTGTCCAGCAGGTCCGTCATCAGTCATCATTACCTAATAAATATATTATCTACCTGTCCGGCTGCAGTACTAGTGATATTATATATACATACATATATATATTGATTTCATCTCATTATCAATCATCCAGTCTATATTAGCAGCAGACACAGTACGTTAGTCCACGGCTGTAGCTACCTCTGTGTCGGCACTCAGCAGTCCATCCATAATTGTATACCACCTACCCGTGGTTTTTTTTTTTCTTTCTTCTTTGTACATACTACTATAGTATAGTAGCTTACTGTAGCAGTCTGCGGTGCTGCTGAGCTGACAGTGTCCAGCAGGTCCGTCATCAGTCATCATTACTTAATAAATATATTATCTACCTGTCCGGCTGCAGTACTAGTGATATTATATATACATACATATATATATTGATTTCATCTCATTATCAATCATCCAGTCTATATTAGCAGCAGACACAGTACGTTAGTCCACGGCTGTAGCTACCTCTGTGTCGGCACTCAGCAGTCCATCCATAATTGTATACCACCTACCCGTGGTTTTTTTTTTTCTTTCTTCTTTGTACATACTACTATAGTATAGTAGCTTACTGTAGCAGTCTGCGGTGCTGCTGAGCTGACAGTGTCCAGCAGGTCCGTCATCAGTCATCATTACCTAATAAATATATTATCTACCTGTCCGGCTGCAGTACTAGTGATATTATATATACATACATATATATATTGATTTCATCTCATTATCAATCATCCAGTCTATATTAGCAGCAGACACAGTACGTTAGTCCACGGCTGTAGCTACCTCTGTGTCGGCACTCAGCAGTCCATCCATAATTGTATACCACCTACCCGTGGTTTTTTTTTTTCTTTCTTCTTTGTACATACTACTATAGTATAGTAGCTTACTGTAGCAGTCTGCGGTGCTGCTGAGCTGACAGTGTCCAGCAGGTCCGTCATCAGTCATCATTACCTAATAAATATATTATCTACCTGTCCGGCTGCAGTACTAGTGATATTATATATACATACATATATATATATTGATTTCATCTCATTATCAATCATCCAGTCTATATTAGCAGCAGACACAGTACGTTAGTCCACGGCTGTAGCTACCTCTTTGTCGGCACTCGGCAGTCCATCCATAAGTATACTAGTATCCATCCATCTCCATTGTTTACCTGAGGTGCCTTTTAGTTGTGCCTATTAAAATATGGAGAACAAAAATGTTGAGGTTCCAAAATTAGGGAAAGATCAAGATCCACTTCCACCTCGTGCTGAAGCTGCTGCCACTAGTCATGGCCGAGACGATGAAATGCCAGCAACGTCGTCTGCCAAGGCCGATGCCCAATGTCATAGTACAGAGCATGTCAAATCCAAAACACCAAATATCAGTAAAAAAAGGACTCCAAAACCTAAAATAAAATTGTCGGAGGAGAAGCGTAAACTTGCCAATATGCCATTTACCACACGGAGTGGCAAGGAACGGCTGAGGCCCTGGCCTATGTTCATGGCTAGTGGTTCAGCTTCACATGAGGATGGAAGCACTCAGCCTCTCGCTAGAAAACTGATAAGACTCAAGCTGGCAAAAGCACCGCAAAGAACTGTGCGTTCTTCGAAATCCCAAATCCACAAGGAGAGTCCAATTGTGTCTGTTGCGATGCCTGACCTTCCCAACACTGGACGTGAAGAGCATGCGCCTTCCACCATTTGCACGCCCCCTGCAAGTGCTGGAAGGAGCACCCGCAGTCCAGTTCCTGATAGTCAGATTGAAGATGTCAGTGTTGAAGTACACCAGGATGAGGAGGATATGGGTGTTGCTGGCGCTGGGGAGGAAATTGACCAGGAGGATTCTGATGGTGAGGTGGTTTGTTTAAGTCAGGCACCCGGGGAGACACCTGTTGTCCGTGGGAGGAATATGGCCGTTGACATGCCTGGTGAAAATACCAAAAAAATCAGCTCTTCATTGTGGAGGTATTTCAACAGAAAAGCGGACAACAGGTGTCAAGCCGTGTGTTGCCTTTGTCAAGCTGTAATAAGTAGGGGTAAGGACGTTAACCACCTCGGAACATCCTACCTTATACGTCACCTGCAGCGCATTCATAATAAGTCAGTGACAAGTTCAAAAACTTTGGGCGACAGCGGAAGCAGTCCACTGACCAGTAAATCCCTTCCTCTTATAACCAAGCTCACGCAAACCACCCCACCAACTCCCTCAGTGTCAATTTCCTCCTTCCCCAGGAATGCCAATAGTCCTGCAGGCCATGTCACTGGCAATTCTGACGAGTCCTCTCCTGCCTGGGATTCCTCCGATGCATCCTTGCGTGTAACGCCTACTGCTGCTGGCGCTGCTGTTGTTGCTGCTGGGAGTCGATGGTCATCCCAGAGGGGAAGTCGTAAGCCCACTTGTACTACTTCCAGTAAGCAATTGACTGTCCAACAGTCCTTTGCGAGGAAGATGAAATATCACAGCAGTCATCCTGCTGCAAAGCGGATAACTGAGGCCTTGACAACTATGTTGGTGTTAGACGTGCGTCCGGTATCCGCCGTTAGTTCACAGGGAACTAGACAATTTATTGAGGCAGTGTGCCCCCGTTACCAAATACCATCTAGGTTCCACTTCTCTAGGCAGGCGATACCGAGAATGTACACGGACGTCAGAAAAAGACTCACCAGTGTCCTAAGAAATGCAGTTGTACCCAATGTCCACTTAACCACGGACATGTGGACAAGTGGAGCAGGGCAGGGTCAGGACTATATGACTGTGACAGCCCACTGGGTAGATGTATGGACTCCCGCCGCAAGAACAGCAGCGGCGGCACCAGTAGCAGCATCTCGCAAACGCCAACTCTTTCCTAGGCAGGCTACGCTTTGTATCACCGCTTTCCAGAATACGCACACAGCTGAAAACCTCTTACGGCAACTGAGGAAGATCATCGCGGAATGGCTTACCCCAATTGGACTCTCCTGTGGATTTGTGGCATCGGACAACGCCAGCAATATTGTGTGTGCATTAAATATGGGCAAATTCCAGCACGTCCCATGTTTTGCACATACCTTGAATTTGGTGGTGCAGAATTTTTTTAAAAACGACAGGGGCGTGCAAGAGATGCTGTCGGTGGCCAAAAGAATTGCGGGACACTTTCGGCGTACAGGCACCACGTACAGAAGACTGGAGCACCACCAAAAACTACTAAACCTGCCCTGCCATCATCTGAAGCAAGAAGTGGTAACGAGGTGGAATTCAACCCTCTATATGCTTCAGAGGTTGGAGGAGCAGCAAAAGGCCATTCAAGCCTATACAATTGAGCACGATATAGGAGGTGGAATGCACCTGTCTCAAGCGCAGTGGAGAATGATTTCAACGTTGTGCAAGGTTCTGATGCCCTTTGAACTTGCCACACGTGAAGTCAGTTCAGACACTGCCAGCCTGAGTCAGGTCATTCCCCTCATCAGGCTTTTGCAGAAGAAGCTGGAGACATTGAAGGAGGAGCTAACACGGAGCGATTCCGCTAGGCATGTGGGACTTGTGGATGGAGCCCTTAATTCGCTTAACAAGGATTCACGGGTGGTCAATCTGTTGAAATCAGAGCACTACATTTTGGCCACCGTGCTCGATCCTAGATTTAAAGCCTACCTTGGATCTCTCTTTCCGGCAGACACAAGTCTGCTGGGGTTGAAAGACCTGCTGGTGAGAAAATTGTCAAGTCAAGCGGAACGCGACCTGTCAACATCTCCTCCTTCACATTCTCCCGCAACTGGGGGTGCGAGGAAAAGGCTCAGAATTCCGAGCCCACCCGCTGGCGGACTGCTGATGCTGATGCTGATGCTGATGCTGATGCTGGAGCGACTGCTGATGCTGACATCTGGTCCGGACTGAAGGACCTGACAACGATTACGGACATGTCGTCTACTGTCACTGCATATGATTCTCTCACCATTGAAAGAATGGTGGAGGATTATATGAGTGACCGCATCCAAGTAGGCACGTCACACAGTCCGTACTTATACTGGCAGGAAAAAGAGGCAATTTGGAGGCCCTTTGTTATGCACACCAGTGCCTGCAAGAAAGTACTGGTGCAGAACTGTTATGCACTCCAGTGTCTGCAGGAATGTACTGGTGTTTGAACTGTTATGCAAAACAAATGGACTCACAGACAAACTGGGGAATATGACATAACGTACACAGAAGGTGATAGGGTAACAAAATACACACAAAGTGAACAGAGAAGCCCAGAGGCTAAGGAACTGGGTATCTCCCTTGTATTAGAACTGCTCAGATGGAAATAGCAAGATGTTGTGTTTTAATACGTAGAGAACCCGAAATGCTGTTGCTAAGGGCAACAGCAAAACCCTAAAGGGTTACCAACGGGTGTGGCAGTAAACTCCTTGGTCAGAGATGGAATGATAGACACAAGGAGAGACTCCACAATCCTGATTCTCACTTGCAGTGCACAGGTTTTAGCTTACTGCCACTAAACTGACCCCTGACACCTAGCACAGTGAGACAGGATTAGACAGGCAAGTCTTAGAATACAGCCGCAAACTTGCTAAGTTCACAGAGTAGTAACAGAACCCCAGCAAGCTAAACGACTGACTCCAGTCTTACTGCTAGGTCTGGATTGGCAGAGTGTAATACCAAATCCCCAGGCCTATTTGCAGTAAGCAACAAACAAATACAAAGCTACACAGTACTGGCTAACTTTCATGAACTGACTAACCAACAAAGATTCAGCAGCATCTGCTTACCCTGAAAAGAGGCCTTATAAAGCAGGTGCTGTCCACGCCCCACTCAGACCTCACAGACTGTGAGCACAAAAACCAGCACCGGATCCCCTGCCGTGCACAGAGCCTATAACCACTGCACAGCAAAAGACCCGAACCGGAGTATCAGCTGCGCTCAGGTTACTCCACTAGCACTTGTCTCCCGGTTGCCATGACGACGTGGCAGCACAGGGCAGGAGACCCTAACAGTACCCCCCCTCTGACGAGGGGTCAAAGAACCCCTACCACCGGGTTTATCGGGGAACTGCGAGAAGAAAGAGCGTATCAGTCTGGGGGCATGAAGATCACAACTGCGCACCCACGACCGCTCCTCCGGGCCATACCCCTTCCAGTGCACCAAAAATGACAGCCGACCCCGAACCACCTTGGAGTCAAGAATCCTTTCAACAACAAACTCCCTCTGGCCACGTATCAGAAGAGGGGAAGGTCTTCCACTGGAAGAAGGATTACTAATCGCCCGTTTTAAAAGGGAACAATGAAATGTTTTATTGATACCCAAAGAACGGGGCAGATCTAACTGAAATGCCACCGGATTGATAACCCTGGTGATCTTATAAGGGCCGATGAACCAGGGGCCTAACTTATGAGATGGCTGTCTCAACTTCAAATTCTTGGTTGACAACCAGACGAAGTCTCCTAATTTGAAGCTGCAGGGTCTTTTCCGCTTATCAAAAACCCTTTTGGTCACTAATGACACAGACACAAGGGCTTTCTTCACTTTCCGCCAAATACCTCTAAGGACCGAAACCACAGAGGAACCACCAGGCGTGGAGTCCAAGGGGTCAAAAGAATTGGCCTTAGGATGATGCCCATACACACAAAGGAAGGGAGAGATCCCTGTAGCAGAGTGAGCCGCGTTGTTATAGGCAAACTCCGCCATGGACAGATGAGCAACCCAGTCAGTCTGACACTTGGAGACATAACACCTGAGGAACTGCTCCAAGGACTGGTTCACCCTTTCAGTCTGCCCATTAGACTGCGGATGGTAGCCTGACGACAAGCTGACAGAAATCTGGAGATCGGAACAAAATGCCCTCCAGAATTTGGCCACAAACTGGGATCCGCGGTCAGAGACCACATCAAGTGGCAACCCGTGGAGACGCACAACATGCAGCATAAATAATTCAGACAGGCGTCTGGCTGATGGCAGCCCAACCAGTGGAACGAAGTGCGCCATCTTCGAAAACCTGTCAACGACAACCCAGATGGCTGTCATCCCCGAGGATTTGGGCAAGTCCACCACAAAATCCATTGAAATGTGGGTCCATGGCTTAGATGGGATAGAGAGTGGATGTAATGGGCCAACAGGAACCCCTCTAGGAGTCTTATTTCGGGCACAGATGTCACATGCCCGAACCCACTGATCCACATCCTTAGCCACCGAGGGCCACCACACCGCCCTAGATAGCAACTCCCGAGTTCTGGCAATACCCGGGTGACCTGCCGAATTCTTGGCATGGAATTCCAGGAACACTCGCTGTCTTAACCTAGGAGGCACAAACAAAAGACCTACCGGAAGGTCTGGAGGAGCCTGCTCCTGTGCTCTAAGGACTAATGATAAGAGGTCCTGGGTAATGCCCACTTTAATACATGATGGGGAAACAATGGGCAACGGCTCCTCGGTGGTCTCCTTGATTGGAGCAAAACTCCGCGAGAGCGCATCAGCCTTGATGTTTTTTGACCCAGGGCGATATGTTATCAAAAAATTAAAGCGAGCAAAAAACAAAGCCCATCGTGCCTGCCTGGCATTGAGACGCTTCGCTGACTCTAAATATGCCAGATTCTTATGGTCAGTGAGAATTGAGACCACAAACTTAGCCCCCTCAAGCCAGTGTCTCCACTCCTCGAGTGCATCCTTAATAGCCAACAATTCCCGGTTGCCCACGTCATAATTCATCTCGGCAGGCGAAAATTTACGGGAAAAGTAAGCACAGGGATGAAGGCGATTATCAGACACTCCCATCTGAGAAAGCACTGCCCCAATACCCATCTCAGAGGCATCCACCTCCACCACAAAAGGACGCTCTGGATCTGGGTGTCGCAGCACCTTGGCCGAAACAAATGCCCTTTTGAGACGGGCAAAAGCCGCTTTAGCCTCACAAGACCAGTGAGCAACATCCGCCCCTTTCTTAGTGAGTGCCACCAAGAGCGCCACTATAGACGAAAATCCAGCGATAAATCGTCTATAAAAATTTGCAAAGCCCAGGAAACGCTGAAGCGCCTTCAAACTAGTGGGCTGCACCCAATCCAGGACTGCCTGTACCTTGGAACCCTCCATTTGGAAACCTTCTGGGGAGATAATATATCCTAGAAATGCGATTTGCTGAACTTCAAATTCGCACTTCTCCAGCTTCGCCCCAAGCCGGTGGTCTCTGAGTTTCTGGAGGACTAAGCGTACATGCTTCCGATGTTCCTCCAGGGAATGGGAGAAGATTAGGATGTCATCTAAGTATACAACTAAGAATCTATCCAAATATTCCCTGAGCACATCGTTCATGAAATCCTGGAAGACTGCCGGGGCATTACAGAGCCCAAAAGGCATCACCAAATATTCATAATGCCCTGAGTGGGTATTAAAGGCAGTCTTCCATTCATCCCCCTCTCTTATTCGGATTAGATTGTACGCACCGCGTAGGTCAATCTTAGAAAAAATGGTGGCAGTACGAAGCTGGTCAAACAAGACCGAAATGAGAGGCAGTGGGTATGAGTTTTTAATCGTGATACGGTTCAATTCCCTGAAGTCGATGCAGGGTCGCAACGAACCGTCCTTTTTACCCACGAAGAAGAACCCCGACCCAACTGGAGACTGTGAAGGTCTGATAAATCCCTTAGCCAAGTTCTCCTGAATGTACTCTGCCATAGCCTGAGTCTCAGGACGTGACAGGGAGTACAACCTGCTCTTGGGAAGCTTAGCATTTGGCAACAAATCAATGGCACAGTCATAGGGGCGATGGGGAGGTAGTACCTCTGCAACTTTTTTGGAGAACACGTCCGCAAAATCTGCATAACACCCTGGCAATCCTGGCAAACTTAGCTGCGAGAGCCTGACTGGAAGGCTCAAGCAACTCCTGAAACAATCAGTACCCCAACTAAGAATCTCCCCAGAGACCCAGTCAAATTGAGGATTGTGGGCCCTTAACCAGGGTAACCCCAACACCAATGGGGCAAAAGTACAGACAGTCACATAAAAGGACAATTTTTCAGAGTGTGTGGCTCCAATAAACAAAGAAATCTGGCTAGTGCAAGAGGTAATTTTACCTTGGGATAATGGTTCCCCGTTTAACCCACAAATCTCAATTTCCGATGCCAAGGGTACTAAGGGAACAGAGTGTTTCAGGGCGAATTGGCGGTCCATAAAAACCCCGTCGGCCCCACTGTCCACAAAGGCCTCAGTCTTGACAGTTTGACCGAGGATCTTCAAGGTCACCGGAATGATAAAAGTCTTCTTGGGAAATTCTGACTTCTGGCCTGACAGGATATTTCCCATCACCCTCAGGCCCTGAAGTTTTCCGGCTTTTCTGGGCATGATACTACCACATGACCTTTATTCCCACAGTACAAACACAAGCCCTGCTGTCTCCTCCACGTCTTCTCACGCGAGGAGAGGCGGGTAGCCCCAATCTGCATAGGCTCCTCAGAAAATTCCTCAGAGTCTGAGGTTCCCTTGGGAAGGAAGGAAATCTCAGTCTCCCTTTCAAGCCTACGCTCTCTCAGCCGTCTATCCACCCGGATGGATAACTGCATGAGCTGATCCAAGCTATCAGGCAAGGGATATTGTACCAGTTGGTCCTTTATCTGGTTAGAAAGACCTCTTCGGTACTGGTGTCTCAGGGCTGGGTCATTCCACTGGGTATCATGGGCCAACCTCCGAAACTCCGTACAGTAAACCTCAACTGGCCTTCGCCCTTGCTTAAGGATCAAAATCTGAGCCTCGGCTGAGGCCGTCTTGTCAGGGTCATCATACAACATGCCCAGTGCCGTAAAAAAAGCATCAACACTTTTAAGCGACGGACAGTCAGGCTGCAACCCATATGCCCAGACCTGTGGGTCTCCTTGTAGCAAGGAAATCACTATGCCCACCCGCTGAATCTCCGACCCAGAAGACTGAGGCCTAAGCCGGAAGTATAGCTTGCAGCTCTCCTTGAAACAAAAGAACTGCGAGCGATCTCCAGAAAAACGATCCGGGAGATTTACTTTCGGCTCCTTAACCCCTGCAGGTGCTGCTGCTGCGGGAGCTCCGCCAGCAGCCTGGGAGGTGTGCATTTTAATGGACAAATCATTAAATTGTCGAGTCAGGACCTGCACCTGATCGACCACCTGTTGCAACGTATTTTGAGGGGTATGCTCCATATTCCCACAAAATTTCAACAGAAGTATTAGGCTGCTGAATATGTTATGCACACCAGTGCCTGCAAGAAAGTACTGGTGTCAGAACTGTTATGCACTCCAGTGTCTGCAGGAATGTACTGGTGTTTGAACTGTTATGCAAAACAAATGGACTCACAGACAAACTGGGGAATATGACATAACGTACACAGAAGGTGATAGGGTAACAAAATACACACAAAGTGAACAGAGAAGCCCAGAGGCTAAGGAACTGGGTATCTCCCTTGTATTAGAACTGCTCAGATGGAAATAGCAAGATGTTGTGTTTTAATACGTAGAGAACCCGAAATGCTGTTGCTAAGGGCAACAGCAAAACCCTAAAGGGTTACCAACGGGTGTGGCAGTAAACTCCTTGGTCAGAGATGGAATGATAGACACAAGGAGAGACTCCACAATCCTGATTCTCACTTGCAGTGCACAGGTTTTAGCTTACTGCCACTAAACTGACCCCTGACACCTAGCACAGTGAGACAGGATTAGACAGGCAAGTCTTAGAATACAGCCGCAAACTTGCTAAGTTCACAGAGTAGTAACAGAACCCCAGCAAGCTAAACGACTGACTCCAGTCTTACTGCTAGGTCTGGATTGGCAGAGTGTAATACCAAATCCCCAGGCCTATTTGCAGTAAGCAACAAACAAATACAAAGCTACACAGTACTGGCTAACTTTCATGAACTGACTAACCAACAAAGATTCAGCAGCATCTGCTTACCCTGAAAAGAGGCCTTATAAAGCAGGTGCTGTCCACGCCCCACTCAGACCTCACAGACTGTGAGCACAAAAACCAGCACCGGATCCCCTGCCGTGCACAGAGCCTATAACCACTGCACAGCAAAAGACCCGAACCGGAGTATCAGCTGCGCTCAGGTTACTCCACTAGCACTTGTCTCCCGGTTGCCATGACGACGTGGCAGCACAGGGCAGGAGACCCTAACACCCTTGCACAAACTGGCTTTATTCTACCTAAGTTGCCCTCCCACAAGTGTGTACTCCGAAAGAGTGTTTAGTGCCGCCGCTCACCTTGTCAGCAATCGGCGTACGAGGTTACATCCAGAAAATGTGGAGAAGATGATGTTCATTAAAATGAATTATAATCAATTCCTCCGTGGAGACATTGACCAGCAGCAATTGCCTCCACAAAGTACACAGGGAGCTGAGATGGTGGATTCCAGTGGGGACGAATTGATAATCTGTGAGGAGGGGGATGTACACGGTGATATATCGGAGGATGATGATGAGGTGGACATCTTGCCTCTGTAGAGCCAGTTTGTGCAAGGAGAGATTAATTGCTTCTTTTTTGGTGGGGGTCCAAACCAACCCGTCATTTCAGTCACAGTCGTGTGGCAGACCCTGTCACTGAAATGATGGGTTGGTTAAAGTGTGCATGTCCTGTTTATACAACATAAGGGTGGGTGGGAGGGCCCAAGGACAATTCCATCTTGCACCTCTTTTTTCTTTAATTTGTCTTTGCGTCATGTGCTGTTTGGGGAGGGTTTTTTGGAAGGGACATCCTGCGTGACACTGCAGTGCCACTCCTAGATGGGCCCGGTGTTTGTGTCGGCCACTAGGGTCGCTTATCTTACTCACACAGCTACCTCATTGCGCCTCTTTTTTTCTTTGCGTCATGTGCTGTTTGGGGAGGGTTTTTTGGAAGGGACATCCTGCGTGACACTGCAGTGACACTCCTAGATGGGTCCGGTGTTTGTGTCGGCCACTAGGGTCGCTTATCTTACTCACACAGCTACCTCATTGCACCTCTTTTTTTCTTTGCGTCATGTGCTGTTTGGGGAGGGTTTTTTGGAAGGGACATCCTGCGTGACACTGCAGTGACACTCCTAGATGGGCCCGGTGTTTGTGTCGGCCACTAGGGTCGCTTATCTTACTCACACAGCTACCTCATTGCGCCTCTTTTTTTCTTTGCGTCATGTGCTGTTTGGGGAGGGTTTTTTGGAAGGGACATCCTGCGTGACACTGCAGTGACACTCCTAGATGGGCCCTGTGTTTGTGTCGGCCACTAGGGTCGCTTATCTTACTCACACAGCTACCTCATTGCGCCTCTTTTTTTCTTTGCGTCATGTGCTGTTTGGGGAGGGTTTTTTGGAAGGGACATCCTGCGTGACACTGCAGTGCCACTCCTAGATGGGCCCGGTGTTTGTGTCGGCCACTAGGGTCGCTTATCTTACTCACACAGCTACCTCATTGCGCCTCTTTTTTTCTTTGCGTCATGTGCTGTTTGGGGAGGGTTTTTTGGAAGGGACATCCTGCGTGACACTGCAGTGACACTCCTAGATGGGCCCGGTGTTTGTGTCGGCCACTAGGGTAGCTTATCTTACTCACACAGCTACCTCATTGCGCCTCTTTTTTTCTTTGCGTCATGTGCTGTTTGGGGAGGGTTTTTTGGAAGGGACATCCTGCGTGACACTGCAGTGACACTCCTAGATAGGCCCGGTGTTTGTGTCGGCCACTAGGGTCGCTTATCTTACTCACACAGCTACCTCATTGCGCCTCTTTTTTTCTTTGCGTCATGTGCTGTTTGGGGAGGGTTTTTTGGAAGGGACATCCTGCGTGACACTGCAGTGACACTCCTAGATGGGCCCGGTGTTTGTGTCGGCCACTAGGGTCGCTTAGCTTAGTCATCCAGCGACCTAGGTGCAAATTTTAGGACTAAAAATAATATTGTGAGGTGTGAAGTATTCAGAATAGACTGAAAATGAGTGTAAATTATGGTTTTTGAGGTTAATAATACTTTGGGATCAAAATGACCCCCAAATTCTATGATTTAAGCTGTTTTTTAGTGTTTTTTGAAAAAAACACCCGAATCCAAAACACACCCGAATCCGACAAAAAAAATTCGGTGAGGTTTTGCCAAAACGCGGTCGAACCCAAAACACGGCCGCGGAACCGAACCCAAAACCAAAACACAAAACCCGAAAAATTTCCGGCGCTCATCTCTACCTTTAGCGCATACCTTATGCAACTCCCATAAAACAATACATTTTTTCATTGGTCTGTAACCTATTATTTGGAAACCCCTCTTTCTAAATCCTGCATTTGCCACTGCAGGGGGGGGACAAGGGGTATTGAACATCAAGCAACATCAGTCAATAATTATAACAATCGGACGAACCGTCTATATTTACAAAGTCCAAAGCGTGAAAATGAGGTATGGTACAACTTGAAGAGCAATAAATGTGGAGAAAAAAGAAAAAAAACATAGCAAGCAAAATTGACATAAAATCAGGAAAGCAGGTCACAATGTACCTGCCAGACATCTCGCGAGCAGTCGGCTGTATACCAGCAGTAAGGTTGCGTCTGAGAGACCAGCTAGTAGTTTCAAAGACCTGCATAATTTTGTCTCGGGTAGGGGAGTCGAGTGATTCAACAAAATAGAATTGATATAGTTTGTTACTTTGTCCCAAAATTGACGTATTTTTGGGCACAACCACATGTTGTAAAAAAAGTTGCATTCTGGCACTTACACTTTTGGCAATCACCCAACTCCCCTGAAACCATATATTTTCTCCTGGCCTGGCAGATATACACCCTATTAAGTGTGTTGATGTGAAGCTCTTGTAACCACGTGCAACATAAATATTTTAATATAGATTCGAAATAATGAAGTAGTAGGTCAAAAGAAGATACAGAAGCTCCCAGGCTGCTTCCAAATTCTAGTAGGTACCGATCTCGTCAATTCGGCACTCAGGTATTTCGTTTTATATGGGTGTAGAACCAGTGTCAAACTGGGGCATGAAGGGCCCACCAGGGAATACCTTGATAGGGGCCCAATCTTAGGGGTGTGGCCAGCCTTCAGAGGGGGTGTGGCCAGCCTCCAAATGCATGCAAAATACCTGATAACAGCCCCGTTTTCATCCAAAAACGGGGCTATTTCATCCGAAAACACACAGGTTTCACTGAACCTGTGTGTTTACAGGTGTAACTGCAACTTTTACCGGCCGAGCTAATCAAGTAGCCCAACCGCAGCACCCAAAGTCACATCGGGGGGTTTTACTCCCGATATCTCTTCAGGCAAAACTGAAAATCCCTATTAGAGTGATTGTATGGGATCAGGTGACGACAAGAGCAGCAGCGTGAGGTAATTGACCTAGCAAAGTGAGAAGCCTGGAAATACATAAAGAACTGCTGGTGCGGAATCTGGTATGTGGCCTGCAAATCAGAAAACTGTAAAATCGTGCCACCAGGATCAAAGACATCCCTAATTTTTGAAATGGCATTTAATATCCAATGTGAGAACATAACATTGTTTAGCCCAGGTCTGAATTGAGGGTTCCCACAAAAGGGTATATATCGAGACACAGTATATGGCCGAGAAAGCTTAAAACAAATGGCCTTCCATGCCACATATGTGTCATGGAACATAATGTTATTATAGATATTGGGGGGAGAAGGCATTTCGGGGGGTGTGGAGCAGTGCTGCAGCAGAAAAAGGAGCAAAAAGAGCTGCCAAAGCATGGGTATACATTTCTCTACCCAACAACCAGTCACTGATATATTTAAAAAATATTGAGTTAGTAAACAGATTAATGTCCAGGAGACCTAAGCCACCTTTAGATTTATGGAGCAATAATTTGGCAAGAGCTATGCGAGGGTGTCCTCCCTTCCACAGAAAAGCGGGTAAATTATTTTAAGCAATATTTGATATCAGTGGGGGAAATGGCGATAGGTAGCATATGAATCGGGTAAGACAATTTGGGGAATATTATACTTTTAATTAAAACTATCCTTCCCAAAAGTGATAATAGTAATAATTTCCATGAGTCCAGCAATTTGGCAATTTGAGATTACTGGGCTAGAAGTTAGAGCGGTATAAGGCTGACAGTGACAAAGGGATATTTATACCTAAATATTTAAATTGAGTGTGGTGACATGAAAATGACTGAACGCGGGATCTGAGAGGTCAGAGGTGTCTAGGCTTGGGAGCAGAAGAAGTTCAGATTTATGTAAGTTGATTTTATAGCTTGCAAAGGACCCAAACATAAACAGTATTGATATAATATGTGGAATGGAGGTTTTGGGATCTGAGACAAAAAGCAGCATATCGTCTGCGAAAAGGGACAATTTTAGATCAGACTGACCCAACGTAATCCCTTTAAAACGGTCAGAAGAGTGAAGAACTATAGCAAGCAGTTCCAGTGCAATTGCAAACAACCCCTGCCGAGTGCCTCGATGGATCTGAAAAGGAGAGGAAAGATAGCCATTGCTGGACACTTGGGTACGAGGAGGGGAATACAGAGCTTTCAGCAAAGAAATAAAATTCCCTGGGAACCCAAACCGTGTAAGGGCATGAAATAAATGATCCCAGGTAATCAAGTCAAACACCTTTTCCACGTCCATAGAAATAATAGCCTGATGAGAGGGGTTCGCAGAGAAGGAGCACCACAATCACTTTTCGTATGTTAACAGTGGAGTGCCTACCCCAAATAAAACTGGTTTGGTCGGGATCAATAACAGAAGGCAAAATAAATTTTAATCATTCAGCCTTTACTTTCATTAACAATTTATAATTATTATTATCCTTTATTTATATGGCGCCACAAGGGTTCCGCAGCGCCCAATTACAGAGTACATGAATAATCAAACAGGAAAACAGCAACTTACAGTTGATGACAGTATTGGACAAGTACAGGGTATATAAACATAGTTACATCAGCAGATGACATTCTACATCTAATAAAGATATCGGGCGATAGGAGAATGGTAATTCAGGGTAGCGCCCTGGTTTAGGAAGTACCTTTATTACCGCAGAATTAAAATGAAGGGAGATAACATAATCAGACAGGATAATATTAAAGAAGGCGGTGAGAGGGACAACAAT
Source organism: Pseudophryne corroboree (assembly GCF_028390025.1). Classification (NCBI taxonomy): domain Eukaryota; kingdom Metazoa; phylum Chordata; class Amphibia; order Anura; family Myobatrachidae; genus Pseudophryne; species Pseudophryne corroboree. The sequence goes on from NC_086446.1 coordinate 282,669,352, forward strand.
TTTACTGTTGAGTATTTTGAAAAACTCCCCTGAGTACCCATCTGGGCCGTGGGTTTCAAATGGTTTATGGCAGCTTTCACCTCCTCAACTGTGATGGGGGCTATCAGCATATCAGCATGGGTAGAGGAAATCAGAGGAATATCTGCATAATTTCAAAAGGCTGATTTTTTAGTTGGATCAATAGTGGGGTGAGAATAAAGGTCCTCATAAAAATCTCTAAAAAGGTTAACTATGTCCTGATGTATTACATTGCCAGAGGGATTTCAAAGAGTCGAAATGGAGGTTGGGGCAGTATGAGAGTGCAATAGATTAGAAAGTAGCCTGCCTGTTTTATTTCCATGCTTATAATACTGGAAATGTATGTCTGGAGGCTAATTGATACATAACGCCTTCAAAATGAACTTTGTCTTTCAAATATTGTGAGCGGGTAGATGGAGAAGGTCGAGTCTTATACACTTGAAACGAGGATGTGAGCCTGAATATAAAGACTTTCACAATTTTTCCTATGCTGGGCCATGTAGGCCATAATTTCCCCACGAAGGACAGACTTCGCAGCTTGCCAAAACAAGGCAGGATCTTGGGTATGAACTGCATTACTATGGGCATAATCCAGCCATTTTGCCTCCAACATATTCCTAAATTTTACTGAATTTACTGAAATGTGAGGGAAATCGCCACGGCTTATAAAATCCACTGTCAACAACTGGGATGAGAGTAAACCATACAAGTGCGTGGTCTGAAAGGCTAATAGGCTCAATATTAGAAGCGTCCACCATGGAAACAAGTGTATCAGACAACAAAATATAATCAGTACGCGATAAAGTGGCATGGGCAGTGGAAAGGCATGTGAATTCCTTATCTACCGGGTGAAAGGACCTCCACACATCAAGTAGACGGAAATCGGAGGCCATTTGGGGGATGCCCAAAACAGGGGGTTTACGAGGCTTAGTGGGAGGGTGTTGACGGTCCATAAAATCCGATGCCACTATATTAGAGTCCCCACCAACAATTAGAGAGGAATCACGAAACACACTAAGTTTGGCTAGAATGTTTTGAAATAAATTTTTGGAGTATACATTGGGTGCGTAAATATTACATATTACAAACCTATCAGCCTGTATGGAAACTACAGAAATTACATATCAATCCATAGGGTCGACTACAGTAGTAGGAAGCGTAGGAGCTAGTTGTCTCTCAATCAAAATAACTACCCCACGCTTTTTAGAATTAAAGGCAGCAGAGGAAAGTACAGAATAACCCATAGTGTTAAGCTTTACAATTTTTTGGGGGAAAAGGTGGGTTTCCTACAGCAGCACTATGTCCACACCCAGTTTTCTCACATGGGAAAGGATTCTCGTGCGTTTTAATGGGAGAGTTTATCCCTCCCACATTCCAAGAACAGATCTTTAGTGGGACCATAACAAAACTTCAAGAATAATAGAGATCGGGCCTTCATAGTATAGCAGAAATAATGAAAAAGGCAGCAGAATGTACCCATAGTAAGAATAAAAATATATGCAAGTTGACAGCGTACTTAGAAAAGCAATGAGAACATGAACCAGCGCAATAGGACATTCCAACACTTTTGCTTGATGAGAGGGGGAGGATAGAATAAAGACAAACATGGATCAAAACACAGATAAATAAAAACAAACAAAAAACAAAAATACACATTGCAGAGGAATAAATTCCCTGCAGCCAACAGGCGTATATTACACTTCCGGGAAGATACATCCAACAGTTCAGATGTGGTGTACAGAGACACCACACAATGAACCAGAGCGAACAGAGATCGGATAGGGGGAAGGGAGATGGGGGGGAGGGCTCCAAGGAGAACAAATATAAGTCCCACACATTAAATCACAGTAAAACATAAAATACATAGTGGGATTAGTTGTAGGGTGGGGATATATACTACCAATAGTCAGACCAGCACCAAGACAACTTTAAAGATAAAAAGAACTAAAAAAAATATTAATTGCAATAATTGCAATAACAGGAAACAGTAAGTAATAACCAAGGGAACCCGGGCAACAATAGGGTACAATAAACACACAAAAATGCCACTCAAGTATTATAAGAAGTACATACGATACTAATATTTTCCAAATCAAAGAGGCATGAGATAAGCAATTTGTATAGTAAAGAATCCAAAGAAGAAACAGGTCATATAATATAACATTTTTCAAGTATCCAAGGGATTCATATGATACCAAAACTCTCCATTCGGAAGGACTAGCAAATAAAGATGAAGTTAAAATGTCCAGGAGAGAAATAAACTAGAAAAAATTCCCAACAAATAATGCAGGAGGATGTATGTCCTGAGTGCTCATGCTGGTAGGGGAGCCCGTAGCAGACCTCGCTTGGGCTTCGTCGCGTAAATAATTAGATGCCTCATCAGGGGTAGAAAAATCCACAAAGGAGTCTGCCGTGAAAAGACGAAACGGAGCTGGATACAAGAGGGCAAAACGCCTGTAGTTTTCAAACAGTTCTGAGCAGAGACCAGAAAAAGCTTTTCCGGCACGAGTGACTTTTGCCGAATAACCCGAAACAGGAACAGTTTGTGGCCTTCCCAGGTAATGGACCAATTGCATTTGGATGCCTGCCAGAGTGCTTAGTCACCCTGGGTCTAGAATCTTTAACGTTCCTGGGAGGCAAAATACGGTGTGCTCTTTCAACGACCAGGGTGGTCATTCCGAATTGTTCGCTCGTTGTCGATTTTCGATATGCTGCGATTTGCTGCTAAATGAGCATGGTACGCAGCACGCATGCGCTTAGTTATTTAACTAAAAACTTAGCAGTTTTGCTGTTGTTAGTGCAGCGCTTTTCAGTTGCACTGCTGATCGGTGTGTGATTGACAGGAAAGGGGCTTTTCTGGGTGGTAACTGAGCGTTTTCCGGGAGTGTGCTAAAAAAACGCAGGCGTGTCAAGCTAAAATGCAGGAGTGTCTGGAGAAACGGGGGAGTGGCTGGCCGAACGCAGGGCGTGTTTGTGATGTCAAACCAGGAACTAAATGGACTGAGCTGATTGCAATCTAGGAGTAGGTCTGGAGCTACTCAGAAACAGCAAAGAATTATTTAGTAGCAATTCTGCTAATCTTTCGTTCGCTATTCTGCTAAGATAAGATACACTCTCAGAGGGCGGCGGTCTAGCGTTTGCAATGCTGCTAACAGCAGCCAGCAAGCGAACAGCTCGGAATGAGGGCCCATATCTGCACAGGAATCACTCACATCCACTATCCTCAGGTTGTACCGACGTGAGCGATTTTCCAGGTCATCCACTTTACTGAGCACTTGCACATGCTGTTTGTATAAAGAATCATGGTGGTCATTCCGAGTTGTTCGCTCGTTGCCGATTTTCGCTATATTGCGATTAGTCGCTTAATGCGCATGCGCAAGGTTCGCAGAGCGCATGTGCTTAGTTATTTTACACAAAAGTTAGGTATTTTACTCACGGCATAACGAGGAATTTTCATCGTTCTGTTGATCGTACTGTGATTGACAGGAAATGGGTGTTTCTGGGCGGAAACTGGCCATTTTCTGGGCGTGTGCGAAAAAACGCTGGCGCTTCTGGGAAAAACGCGGGAGTGTCTGAAGAAATGGGGGAGTGTCTGGGCGAACGCTGGGTGTGTTTGTGACGTCAAACCAGGAACGAAACTGACTGAACTGATCGCAATGGCTAAGTCTGGAGCTACTCAGAAACTGCTAAGAAATTTCTATTCGCAATTGTGCTAATCTTTCGTTCGCAATTCTGCTAAGCTAAGATACACTCCCAGAGGGCGGCGGCTTAGCGTGTGCAATGCTGCTAAAAGCAGCTAGCGAGCGAACAACTCGGAATAAGGGCCCATATTGCTGCTTGAGCATGGTAACATCGTGGAAGGTATCACCAATCCAATTTTCTGTGACTTGGACCCTCATAGTGAGTTGCACAATATTATGGTTGGCTTCCAGAAGTGTCTGCTTGAAAGAGTCTGCCAGTTCCTGCATCAGGGGAGACATAGTCTCTCTTATAGCCTTCACAATGTCTCCATATGCAGCTAGGGCTATAGGCACTCCATCCACAGGCTGTGGGCCAGGAGAGGCATGGAGCATTGCTGGAAGGGCCGCAGGGGATCCAGGTTGTGAAGAGGTGGCAGCAGGGTTAGCAGACACAGGAGCCGCAGGATAGGCATTTTTGTTTCTGGTGCTGCTGTCTGGATGGCATGAGAGTGGGGAAATACCTCTCCATACATGGGGGTGGTGTTTCCCTAAACTTTAGTGGGGCTGGTCCAGCCAAAAGTGCCCTCAGAGGGAGTAAAAATGGAGTTCCCATTGCGACTTGTGAGGAGCTGGGCTAGGCAGCTTCCATCTCCGTTGGCGGCAGATATACATTAGGGTTTTGGCAGCAGCCAAGTAGCCTTCCTATCAGTGACTGGGGGCTGCTGCATCACATGATCAAATACAGGAACTCCAGCCTCTGTACCGCCTCTTCTACTATGCAAGGCAGGGGTTCCCAACCACAGTAAATTAATTAGTACCTCAGTTATTTAGATTCAGCCACCTGTGCTCAAGCATGGATATCACTAAAACCTGGACTGTTAGTGTGCCTTGAGGACCGAGTTTGAGAATTACTGATGTAAGGTAAAGGGGGTAATAGGGTGAAGAGCAATAGTGGGTGATGAATAAGAGGGAAGATATGAGATATGATATAAGTTGATTAATAAAAGATGAGGGTATAATGAGTAACGGGTATCTGATGAAGGAAGTTAATGAAGGTGGGTAATAATAATAAATAACAGATGCTTGATGACTGATAAAAACATTTTGCTCACTATCGTGAAATGTATTTTCTCATATTGTCAAATAAGTGTTGTTTTTTTTTTACCTTTTACTATTCTGGTATGGTATATAGATATTACTGTAACTAAGTCCCCCAATGAAGTTCCAAGGAGTTTAAAAGGAAATATGGCTGGAGGAGGGCCCAATTCTTCTAATCCTCTTGGTATGCACCCTAATCATGCCCCTAATGGCAGAACACATGCCAGCATGTTTGTATTTTATTTTTTACCGATAGAATTGGGTACAAATGAGCAGGTACTGTCTCTTGGCTACGTGTCTACATCACTGCTGCTTATTCAGGAGATAGTTGGTGCATAGTAAAGGTAGAGGATGGGTTGCTTCTCACCGGATACTATATTACTAGGTTGAAAAAACAAATAGTACAAGATAAAAAGGATTTTGAGTTTTCAATCCTAACATCAGAGTTCAGAAAGAAGATATAGATTTAAATAGAATTCTTTTTTTTTCATTAGTGATTCTTTAAACTAGCTAAGTGGTGTGTGACAATGGTAGATCCCCCTTATCCCGTAAAATGATAACGATAACTGGTATTGGTTGCCTTTCGTGGACAATTGAAGGCATGCATGGCAAAGGCATTGGTGATTCCATTTTAGAATTTCCATTTGCTATGTGGGAAGTCTGGGGTCACTAACATGAATGGTTAACTTACTGCTTCACAGGGTAAGATTTATGCATGCGCAAGCTGCTTTGCCTATAACAATCGTAATCTCTACTAATTGAGCTATCCAGGCCTGTGCTCAGGGGCGGATTTAGGTGTGAGGGCTCTCCTAGGCACAACAGTAATGGCCGCCCCCTCACTTGCCTAATTTTATTCTTTTTATTGATTGGTTATAAGCCCTCATTTGATGATAGCCAATTTAATAGAATAATAAAAAAGAAGCAACTATTTTTTTATTTTTAATTATGTATACATATATACTAAGTAGGACAGCTTACAGGGGCAGTATGTGCATGTCCTACCCATTTACACTACATTCAAGATGGCATATGGTACAGTACAGTGGAAATATTTTGCAGTTACTGCTACTTTTTGGGCTGACAGTACCAACACCAGCATCCAAGTGCCACCCTCAAACAAGTGCCGCTCCTAGCCACGTGCCTCATGTGCCTTATGGGAAATTTGCTACTGCTTGTGCTGCAGGGACAACCCGCTACTACAAAGCTCTCTGCCATGTGCAAGAGAAGGGTCTGAAAAGGCCAACTTTGTGAGAAGACTCAAGGTAGTTTACTTCCCAGCTCATGTGAATTACATTGTGCTAGGGAACGGGCACTGAAGGATTCAAGGACCAGGCGAATCGAACAACAAGCATGATAAGTAAATAATCAGATCTTAAAATAATGAATGAATGAACTCTAATGCTACATTTTAAGGTTTCAACAGAGCTTAATATGATAATTGTTAAAATGATTACTAGTGTTATTAATCTGTAAAAGGCTGCACTGAAAGCAAATTTTCTTCTTTATATTATGTCTATAATTTTCTTATACATGCTTTCTCCCACGTCTCTGCCTTCCATTTCAGAGTTATCCCCCAACCTGACGTCTCTAGCATTCTCCAGTTAATAGCATGGTGAATTGTTAAAAGATCTTTGCCTGTCATGTTTTGTAAGAGGCTTATACATTATTCCAGGACACTTGCTGACTTCCTCCTCCTTTATTTACTTATAGATGAATGCTAAAAGCTTCTATCATAGAAGGAAGACTGCATTGAGAAGACAGAAGCACTTTGTGCCATGAAAACTATGTGTGTTGTAAAGTATTTAATTCTATCACTGTGGTTGTCTGCTTGGTTCATGGTTTCTAGTGTAAGTAATTATTTCATTCTGATTGCCACTGCCCTCTTTTCTTCAACTGATCTTCATCTTTCTCCTCCACTGATGGAAATTGTTTGGTATATGGATTTATTGATATCTGTAAGATATAAACACTAATCAAATGGTCTCCAGCCTGATAATTAAGCAAATAGTTTCTAATCTAATTATAGTGTGTGGTCAGCTTTCAGCGGGAAGCGGTTAGCATACCGCCAGTCGGGATCCCAGCGATCACAATACAGACGCCAGAATCCCGACAAGTAGTGAAATGCAGATGCAGGAATACCAGCGACACAGGCTATTCTTCCTCCGTGGGAGTCCATGACACGGATAGAGAATATAACCTGTTGCGAGCGCAGCAAGCCACCGTGCCACGGCGTGGCGAGCACAGCGAGCCCACAAAGAGCTTTCTAGCACTCGCACAACCATACTGGTGGCCAGGATGCCGATGTTGGTATATACTGACGGCCGGCATCCCGGCCGCCAGTATATCAATATGAATCCCTTTCAACAACCTGATACGTTTTAGAGTACTGTCATTGGTTTGCAATACTCTATGCTCACTGTCCTATTACAGTAGAGAGCACCCAATACACAGCTGCACTTTACACCTCATCCCCTGGATGAAGTACACTAATTAGATCATCTGGATTCCAGTATCACCTATGCGGATATCATCAAGATCTACTTCTCTTCCCCTGACACTCCAGTTCTCTAATATCTCTGATGAGCAACTGTCTCTCTGCTCCATAAAGATGTTTCAATTCTATCTAAAGCTAAGCTTTTCCAAATCATGGCTTATTACATATCATCCTCCTAGAGACACCACCTCCACTTAAATCTCCCACATCATCACTACCACCTCCTCGTACATCTCCCACATCATCGCCAGCAACTTCACTTACATCTCCCACATCATCGCCACCAACTTCACTTGCATCTCCCACATCATCGCCACCAACTTCACTTAAATCTCCCATGTGATCAATTTCCCACTACCAAACTCATTTGAGTCTGTTCTTTGCTTTACGCCTTATATTCCATCCTTGCCTAGTCCATTTGTTTTCATCTTCAAAATATTGCTAGAATACAGTGCCCTAGTCTCTCATCATCTCCTACCTCAACTACTGGAACTTTCTGTTAATTGGCATTCCACTCACTCATCATCCTTGTTTCAAATGTCAATACATCTGAAATGCTGCAGCAAGACTGATCTTCCTCTGTAACTACTACACAACTACTGCACCATTCTTCAAATACCTTTGCTGTCTCCTCATTTGCTCCATTTGAAATAAATAACTGTTTTGCAGTCTTTCCTCTATGCTCTACGCATCCAGGTGCAGTGGGAGCAGGGATTCAGTATGATTTACCGGCGGATAGGATGCCATCTGTCCATATCCCAACAGCAGCATCCTGCCCCCAGAATTCCGGCAGCAGGGCGAGCGTAAAGAGTCCCTTTGCAGGCTTGGAGACTTGCTGTGCTCGCCACAGAATCTATTCCCACTCTATGGGTGTCGTGGCAATAGTCCTGCTTTGATGGGATTCCAGCTGGCGGCATTGCCGGCTGTTGGGATTCCGGCGTCGGTATCCTGACCGGCGGGATCCCGACAGCCTGCAAATTGAACATATCCCTGGAGCAGAACAAAGATTTGGAAACAAACATTCTGTACTGGATCAACACAAACTGAACTGTTCTCATGCAAGATCTTTGCTGCCATCCTTCCATTCATTATTTGTGCCATTTTCATTTATGTAGCTGAAAAATATTTTATTCTGTAGTTCTGTACACAAATAGCATTTGAAATGAGATGAAGAAAACCTCTGTAGCTTAATGAATGCCCTGCTTTACTGATTACTGCAGTGGTTCCCAAATGTTATGGAATCACAGCGCCCAAGAATATCATAATTTTTTCAGGGCACCCCTAGGCCAAAAGTTTATTTTTGTGAGATTCAGAAAAACAATAAATTAAGTAAAAAAAGTTATATGTCTTCCTTAGGTTCAGTTATGTGGTGAGGGACAGGATTTGCTTCTACTTATCCACATATTTTATGATGGAAAGCCACAAGCACTGGTTTCCCTGTTACATTGACCATAAATAATTTTACATAGTCCTCCTGAACCACCAATCCAAGTGATCCCTGCAAGTGCCCGAGGCCACAGCATCCAGTCTGGGAACTACTGGATTAGTGGGATAACCATGATTTATCACATGACTTCGGGGGGCCAAGAGCACTTGAGACAGGGGGGGCCCTATCTTATTGCTGTGCCCGCTGTGGGTTCAGGGGAGTGGCCTAATCGCAGGATGCGTGGCCCTGCTCCCTTATGCAAATTACGGGGATCAGTATTTTTTGGGAGATTCCAGAGGGGGAGAGAAGAAACTGCTGCTGAAGCTAAGCGCAGCAGCCTCCCTGCAACACCACAGACCAGCCAGCACACAGCAGCGTGTGCTGAATGTAGCACAATGCTGCTTCTGTTGCTGGCAGGACAGGGAGAGCTTCAGAGCTGGGACAGAGCTGCTACAGCCGGGGGGGCTAAAACTATGGGACCTCCTGGTGCCCCTCTTAATCCAGCTCTGATCGTAAGCAATATTTGTGACATTAGTGGGTAAAAGTTGAATTCACATATATGCTACTGCAAAAATCAACTTAATTCCTCTATTTGTCTTCTTGTAAAATCATTGTATTGGCCAAAGCTATTATGGGAAAGTCTCATACAGTATACTAGGTGATTCATCGAGCCCTACGGGCGCTCTTCACACCGTCGTAAGGGGCTACGCCCCGTCATCTCTACTGAAAAGTAAAGGTATAGAATAGTAGTTGTATAGTTTGTTTTGGATGGGTGGGTGGATGGTGGTGGGTTTTGTGGGGGTTGGGGTGTGTGCATGGAAGGGGGGGCAGTTGGTGAATTTAGAGTTATTTTTTGGGGGGGAGAAGCTGGATGGGTGGAGTACTTGTGGTGGGTGGTTGGCAGGTATGGGGTTATGGTGGGTGTGGGATGGCCTTAGGGTGTGGGGTGTGTAGGAGAGGTGTTTGGGTGGATGTGAGTGTTTATGTAAGATATCATGTTGGGTGTGTATGTGTGTGTGTGTGTGTGTGTGTGTGTGTGTGTGTGTGTGTGTGTGTTTTGTGTATATTATTGTGGTGTGAGGGTGATGGGGACAGGTGTGAAAGTTGGTGGGTGGTGGTGGTGATGTAAAGATGGGGAAGGTGTTTTGTCTGTGGTTGGGGGGGTGTAGGGTGTGTGCGTGTTGTTAGAAGTGTGCAGGCTGAGTGTGTGTGTGTGTGTGTGTGTGTGTGTGTGTGTGTGTGTGTGTGTGTGTGTGTAAGGTAATAGGCTATGGTATATGTAGGTCTATGAGGCAGCACTTGTCCCCCTTCCTTGAGATGAGTGGGCTGTGAGTGGAGTTTTGGGCATTTATGCACATAGGGGGATGGGTAATAGGGGTGGGTGGGCATCTATTATTGTGTGGGTGCTTAGTTATTGGCTGGGTGGGGGTGCAAGTGTATGGTGCTGGGAGGGGAGCGACTTGGTTTATGTGGAGCTGGGGCAGGAGTGGCGAGAGACCTGTCGCCGGTACACAGACAGGTGCGGGTGATGGTGCGGCGTAAGTGCAGTGTGTTCCTCCGTTGTGCTGACGGCATATCCCGGTACAGTGTGCCCCGGGGGCAGTTGGATGAGAGGTGGTGCTGGGGTTGTGGGGAGGTCGGGAGCGGTCTGTGCGTCCGTGGTGCGGACAGTGTGTTCCCGTTACAGTGTGTCCGCGTTGCGGCTGCGAGGTGACAGACGGTGCAGGGGTTGTGCGGAGGGTGGGTTAGCGGCGGTGTGGCCTGTGGCTGTCTGGCTGGGCGTGGTGAGGACGGTGGGTGCGGTAGGTGGTGGTGGGTTTGTGCAGATGACGGGAGGGGTGGTGTGGGGTGCGGCTGTCTGGGCATCCGTGGTGCCCAGCCAACGTGTCCCTGCCGCGAATGGATGTGGGAGGTGTTGCTGGGGTTGTGCGGAGGGTGGGTTCGGTGCTGTGGAGTTAGGGTGGCCAGTGTGTGCTTGTCCGTTATGCGGACGTCGGGTCTGGGGTTGGCAGGGCCGTCAGTGGCTGCATGTGGAAGCTGGTGGAGGGGTTTTGTGGAGGGTGGGTTTGGGGGTGTGTGGTGCGGGTGTCATGGGTTGTAGGTGGCTGTGTGTGGGGGGCAACCAAGAGGGGGGGTCCATGCTTACCGGGCAGTGTGGTGCATCCATCCACTGGTGGCTTCTGTCTGCGGATGGTGGCCGGATTCTGTGGCTGCTGCTCCCATTGCAGCTACTGCTAAGTGGTGTGCTGGCACTGGGACAGGGCTAACAGGAGCTGCTAACTCCACCCAGGTCTGTGACTCCACCCAGCGTTAAAGAGGGCCAGGTACAGAGTCACAGGGCTAATATATAGGAGATTGTGAAGAAGTGCCCGGTTCCTGAAAATAAAGGATACAGTAAACCATATCTGCATCCCCTCTACCCAGTACTGACATTTTATGCTGATATTGCATTGTACTGAATATTTTACTTGTGGATTAATATATTGTTGGATTGTTCTTAAATGTTGCCAAGTGATTGTCCGTTTTACTGTTGAGGTTAGTACTGTATCTTGAAAGGAGCTGTTAAAACCTGTAGTCACAAGTGAATTCAGCTGTTCAGAGACACCCTGAGAAGCTGCACTAACCTCTGACCAAAGACTTTTCTGTTCTGCCATTATCTACATGCAACCATGTTGGACAGTCCTGAGGAGCAAATAACTAAAAAGAATTATATAAAGTTTTCATGGGATTTAGCCTCAGTTGACTAAGCACTGATGCGGGTGCCCACTGTTATATTTCACATCACTATGGAGCCAGAGACTGATTAAAGGGGGAGAGTTACCCCAGGGACTCCTCTCTCTCAGCTTAAGAAGAGGAAGGTGGAGTCCAAGTGGGGGGGGGGGGGGTCTTACACTGTACTGACATGCAGGTACATACCATGAGGAAGGCATCTGATTGGCTCCAAATTTATTCTGCAGCAGAGCAATGACCCCAAACATACAGCCAATGTCATTAAGAACTATCTGCAGTGTAAAGAAGAACAAGCAGTTATGGAAGTGATGATATGGCCCCCACAGAGCCCTGTGACAGGATGTAATGGGGTCCGAATTTGCACATTTGCAAACTCGACCAATGTAATGGGGTGTGGGAACATGCAAACTTACATGTTTCCTGCAATTCCAAATCTTGCAATGGCAAAACTCGCATAGAGATGTTTTGCCATTGCAGATATACAACTCAGGCAATGTAATAGGGTTTGAGTTTCCAATTTGCACCTAAAACATTACCAAAATCTCTCCAATAAATAGACCAGATACTGGCTGGCAATTTTGAGATCCGTGCATGCTTCTGGCTGTATAAGTAAAGGAAACCATAAAAAAAAAAAGACATATACAAGAATGACCTCAATTAACATTGCTGTCTGCTGTAGACCGCAGGTTCCCACCATAGACTACAATGGGGATTCCCCCCCCCCCCCCCCCCATTATAACCTATGGGCTCTGCTTGATTGGCAGGCCAGGAGTGCACAGCCATTCAGGAAAGCGCTGTGACGTGACACTCCCTGATCGGCTAGCGGGTCTCCAAGTGACAGAAGTCATGAGGGGGCCTGGCATTCGGGAAAAGGGGATCCATGTGTACAAATGTATCCCTTTCCATCCGGTGGAGCGAGTTGTGTTTTTTTTTAACTCCTGGATGTCTACATGGAAGGAAGAGGACTGATCTACACTGGAAATAGGTGACTATATATATATATATATATATATATATATATATATATATATATATATATATATATATATTTTACAGGTACCCAATGGATTTCTACTGGACAAGGGAAAGTGAATGGCTGCATGGGATGTGGGTAAGTATATGTGAGTGTGCAAGTGTGTTTTATTAAAGTTTTACTACCATGGTGTGTGTCCTGTAGTTCCACTGCAAAAGACAATATTTATTTCTCATTTTTACACTTTTAATGGTGATCAGCCCAATACCCACAGCCCACAAATAGCGGGGACAGCCCCGGGCTTCATCTATGGCCCTTGGGTGCCTGGAGAGGGGGTCCATTTATTGGAGGTGTCCCCACTCCCCGGTGACTAGTTGGAGTGGTAATGCCATGACCGCAGGAAGCTATATAAATGTATCCTCCGGCTGTGATATTCTTTCCTTGACTAGTGGAGCCCGGTGCTGGTTTTAAACATACAGGGGACCCCTACATCCTTTTTCCCACATATTTTTGGAACCAGGACTGGTCCAAGAGCCTGGTTGTGGTTGTTAAAATACGGGGAACCCCTAGGCAATTTTTTCACTGTATATTAGCAACCAGGACCGGCTCAAAGAGCTCGAGGGTGGTTATGCTTCGGGAAGGGGAAGGGGGAGAGACTGCACGTCTATTATTTATCTTACTTCTTTAGCAATTTCTTTACTTTTATAGACAGAAACATGCACGGATATCACTGATCTGTTCATGCTTCTGTCAAACTCGCACAATGTAATGAAACTCACATTACAATGTGCAAGTTTTCATTCTAGAAATCTCGCCCTACATTGCACAATGTAGTGCTCTTGAACTTAAAAACTTGCAGGCTATTACACTGGGCAAATTTTGGGCCAATCTCACACCTTCTAATGTGCGAGAAGGTGCGGGTTTTTCCCGCATGTTAATCTCACATGCCGTTACATCCCGCCACTGATATCAACATCATCAAGTCCGTTTGGGATTACATGAAGTGCCAGAAGAATTTGAGAAAGTATACATCCACAGAAGATCTGTGGTTAGTTCTCCAAGATGCTTTGAACAACCTCCTTGTGAGTTCCTTCAAAAACTGTGCAAGTGTACCTAGAAGAATTGATGCTGTTTTGTAGGCAAATGGTGGTCATACTAAATATTGATTTTAATTAGATTTACTTTATCGTCTGTTCATTCACTTTGCATTTTGTTAATTGATAAAAATAAACTATTAACATATATATTGTAAGTGGATCAGGGTAGGGGTACCCTCTCTAGAGATAAATGGGCACCTCCAAACACACAGCAGCTAGGTGAACAGCACACACATCCAAGGTTTTCGTGCAATCTAGCAGTGGCTAGTTTTATTGTGGAGTATAAAACAAAACCTTAAAATAAATCCTAGCCAATCTGGGCACTAACTGAACAAAATAGATTCCCTCTCTCAGAGTGGTACTATAGGACCTTATGCCCTTACTACAAACATAGGCAGATGCACAGTACTTACAGTCAGTAATATCACAGTGTCTCACAACAAGCTTTGTGTCTGTTTTCCCAGGTAGTGAGCTCTGAGCCAAGACCTGACAAAATCTATATCAGCCTCCAACAGGTGTAGGCCCTAATAAGCCTGCTCTCGGGCTAAAGGCCTAAAGACTCAAACTGGGCCTTGTGGATGGAGCCCTTGGGATGACTGACATAGCCGCTATATCCTTCCAAGGCTTTATAAGATTTACATGGTAAATCTATTCTGACTTTCTTTTCCCAGGCTTGTACACTTTATAATTAAGCTCCCCCACTTATTCTAGGATTTCAAAGATTCCTTGCCCCTTAGCCAAAAATTTACTTTCCACTGTGGAAAACAAAACAAGCACTCTGTTCCCAGGAGCAACAGAGTGTAACAGGGCATTGCAATTGTACACCTGCTGCTGTGTATGTTGAGCCTGTTCCAAGTGCTCTCTCACTATTGGCACCATGGTAGCAATATTCTTTTGCATCTTAGACACATGCCCAATAGCAGTTCATATGGACTGGATTGCCCCTCCCATGTCTCTTTGGCAGTGTCCAGTAATCCCCTTGGGTGTCTCCTGTACAACAAATCAAAATGTGAAAATCCTGTGGAGGATTGGGGACCCACTCTTCTGGCCAGAAATAAAAAAGGTAGTAAATAATCCCAATTACTTCCATCTTTATCCACCACTTTTTTATATGTATTTTAAAGTTTTGTCAAACCTCTCCACTAAGCCATCAGTCTGGGGATGATACACAGAGGTTCTTAACTGAGTAATTTTAAATAAGCGGCATAATTCTTTCATGATTTTTAACATAAATGGGGTACCCTGATCAGTCAGGATTTCCTTCAGTATTCCTAACCTGCTAAAGACATGTACTAGTTCTCTAGCAATGGTCTTTGTTTACATATTGTGCAATGGTATTGCTTCCGGGTATCTGGTAGCATAATTCAATATCAACAAAATATATTAATGACCCCGGGCATATTTTATTAGAGGCCCAACCAAATACATAGCTATTCTTTCAAATGGAACTTCAATAATGGGTAATGGGACAAGTGGACTTTTAAAATGTGGCCTTGGAGCATGATATTGACATTCAGGACATGATGCACAATATTCAGATACCTCTTAATGGATCCTGATCCAGAAAAAGCTCTGTAAAATTCTCTCTGTGTTTTTCTCTACATATAGGTGACCTGCAGTTTTGCGACCATGAGATACATCTAACACCGTTCTTCTATATGCCTTGGGGACTACCAATTGATCCACAAAATGTTTCCCTTTCTTAGTCACTTGATACAAAAAATCCTGGCATAATGCAATGGGAGGGTATGACAACCTACTATCAGGGTCTACGTGGTTTCCGTCAATCACTTTTACATTCTCTCTAGCTTTTACCAGAGTAGGGCCATTTAACTGCTCTAAGCAAAAGATCTCTTTTCTGACTTCATGATCAGGCTGATGATCAACTGGTTTAAACAACACCTTCTATTTTCAGTAGGAGGTATATCATTCTGTACCCCACTACTGTTCTCATCATTCTCTGCCTCCCCAATCATTCCTGAGAAAGGGCACATTTCAGACTCAGAAGACACTCCCACTGCCACTGTACTGTACTAGTAACAGTAGCAATATGACCCAATCCCCCACACAAAAAACATTGTATCATATTATTATCAAATCTTTTACAGGGTAGGAACCTTCCTGGCACTGCTGGCTTACTTTCATGTTCCAAACCCACAGTCTTAGGTTCTTTCAACCTTCTCCCCTGGAACAGTCTTACCAGTGATCACTGAAGATCGCCGTTGCGGGACTAGGGCCCAGTGGGGTACATGTAATAGTTCCTCAGCTGCCACATACCTCTCCACCATTTGAACCATTTGGTCTGCTGTTTTAGAGTCCACATGGCTCAACCACTTGCACATAGTTGTAGGTAGAGACCATAAGTATCTATCCATAACAACCCTTTGCATGATTAGTGACTCTGACTGTAGCCACTTTGTGATGAGATGAACTCATTGGTCACGAAAAACATTGTAGCTCCCAATCGAGTTAGGTTTTCTTGTTTTCATTTATAATATTCTTTGCCATCAGTCAGGTACAAGTCAAAATGCACTTCTTGCAGGGACGCTTTAAGAGCGGAGGAGGCTAGTGTGCTGCCTCCTCCGTTCGGGCCCCCTCCTCTCTGCCTACAGTGCTGGAGAGTCTGAGCACTAGAGGGTTCAGATTCTACTGTGCATGTGCAGATCACCAGGAAATTGGTGCATCTGTGATTTTCCCAGTGATTTCTCTACCCCACCTGCGTAGAACACTGTGAAAATGTCCACTGTGCCATTTTCACGGTGATTCCATAGCGCTTCTGATGTTCGTGTGGGACTCCGGAGGGGTAAGTATTTAAAATATGGGTGCAGCATGTGCAGTGGGGGGGCCCTCTGGACTCAGGGGCCATTGTGCATTGCACCTACTGCACCCATTATAGATATGCCAATGGCTTCTTGTAGTTCTTCAGACAGGAAGAGCGCCACAAGACTTGCCCACTGATCTTTAGGCCAATTCTGTATTTAAGCTGTTCTTTCAAAAGTAGTAAGATAAGCTTCAACATCATCACTCTGGGTCATCTCTTGCAGAAAGTGACTGGCCCATATGGTGCGAGTGTTAGAACATCAGTGGGAGCATCTTCAGACCGGGCTGCTTGTTGTTGTATCACCTCTCTTAAGGTCTGGCGTTTTTCCTCTATGGCCACTTGCTGTTGCCTCTGGGCTGACTCAAGGGCCAATAGCGCCCTGTTGAATTGTTGCTGAGCCCTGGTAGCTTCTTGTTGAGCCCTGGTATCTTCTTGATTTATTTTGGTGGTTTCCTGCTGAGCTGATGTACCGTAGCCTGCAGCAAGGCCTTAACAATGTCCTCCATGCTTTCTTTGGGTGTATGTTTGAAGCAGGATCTGGCTTCCCTAAGCATCTGCCAATGCCACCACTATTGATTTCACAGTATATGAGCTGATGCCCAATACACCAGATTGGTGTCTGTCACATTAAATATTAAACACAAACTTTTCTTATTGCTACAATTTTCAGTGTATTGCTCGCATTTGCTTCCACCAATTGTAAGGGGATCAGGGTAGGGGTGCCCTCTCCTGGCATAGATGGGTACCTCCAAACACACAGCAGTCCAGGGTTTTCATGCATACTAGAGCAGTGGCCAGTTTTATTGTGCAGTATAAAAAAAAACATAAAAATAAATCCTAGCCCACCTGGGCACTTACTGAACAAAATAGATTCCCTCCAGAAACATAGGTATATGCACAGTACTTACTGTCAGAAAATCAGTGTCTCACAACAAGCTTGCTGGCTGTTTCCCCAGATAGTGAGCTCTGAGTCAAGCCCTGACAGAGCTTATATCAGCCTCCTATAAGTGCATGCCCTAATTAGCCTGCTCTCGGGCTGAAGGCCTAAAGACCAAAAATGGGCCTTGTGGATGGAGCCTTCCCTTCCATCTCACATCCACACCCCCAGGACCTATATCCTGCTTTATTTAAAGCCCAAACTCTCATCAAGTCTGTTTAGCAAAACATACATTTCCTGGGGGTTCAAAATACATAGGCCAGAAACCTGGGACAATCATACATATCCAGTTTATCACTTTACCAGGATTTATATCACAATGTATAATAAATATTTTTTTTTTAAACATTAGTTTTTATTGGAAAATTTACACAGAAATCTGGGGAACAGAAAAAAGAAAGAGGGAGAACATTGGGGGGATCAGGGTCAGGTACTCGAAACATGGCATCATACAGATGGTACAGCAAACAGTAGGTTACAATAGTCTGCTAATGAAATCACAAAAACAAAATCGGAAGAACTACAAAACGTAAGAAGATAAAGGAGGTTAAAGGAGATGAAGCGCTGACAGATCAACTAGTGAGGCGGCCACAAATGTATGAACTAGACTAGCATTATATGTGGACTAACTAGACCATTTCGTAAGGATGGAGGAAAAAGAGGGGGAATACTTAGCTTCGGCCGTTTCATAGATAAAATGCCTGTGAACTTTTTGTTGAATGGCCGCTAAGGACGGGATAGTGTCTGATTTCCATAATTGAGCAATAGCGGCTTTAGTGGCTACTAAGATATGTCCTAAGACATACTTGTCGCCTGGAGGAAGATGTTTTGTGTGTGGATGGACTAGCGCTAGAGTGGGATCTAAGGGAATATTTGAACCTAAAATCGTATTAATCAATTGAAAAACATCTTTTCATAATTGATGGAGTAAAGGGCATTTCCAGAAAACATGAAAGATGTCTCCTGTGTAACCACATTTTCTCCAACAAAATTTGGATTGTGAGGGCCAAATTCTATGTTGCTTTTCTGAGGTGAAGTAAGCCCTCTGTATAAGTTTAAAAAACATTTCAGAATGATTAATACACCTTGATATCGTGAAGCAAGTTCTAAATATATCATCCCATTCTTTATCCAAAAAAGGTCTATTAAGATCCCTTTCCCATGGGTTCTGGGCCCTTAATTTACCTTGCTTGGTGTTAGTTAGCTGAAGTTTGTACCACTACGAAATCCCGCCCTTATACATTGGAGATTCCAAATGGAGCTTAATATAGGCTCGGAGGGAGGGTTTGGCACCATGAGATGTAGTGAATAAGTGTAACCAACTTCTCACCTGCAGGTATTTGAAAAAATCCAGAGACCTCATCCCATATAACTCCTGATTTCGAGAGAATGGCATCAGTGATCCTGCTACATAGAGATCGCCTATAGAGGAGAGGCCCCTCCTCCCCCACTCACTCAAATCAATATTAGAGATTATTGAAGAGAGAGATTTGAGTGACAGAGAGGGACAAGGCAAAGCTATCTCATTCGAAGACGTTACTGTATGCCACGCTCCCAAAGTGGTTTCCATAGACTTACAAGACCCAGTCCTAGTATGTGACACAGGGAAAGGCATCCATAATAAATCAGGGAGCGCGACTGGCTGTATACAATAAGCTTCCACTAAAACCCATGATTTCGGATGTGCGACTTCAAACCAGTCTCTAACTTGTCTGAGGATACAAGCCACATAATACAATTCTATGTCAATCAACTCTTGACCAGATATGTTTGGAGAGGCACACGGCTGAAAATTGCTAAAAAGACCTTGACACTACCCAAACACGCTGGAGGCGTTGCGTTCAGCAACGCCTCCAGCGTGTTTAGGTAGTGTCAAGGTCTTTTTAGCAATTTTCAGCCGTGAGCCTCTCCAAACATATCTGGTCAAGAGTTGATTAAATTTAGTGTATAACAATTTAGGGAGGGGTCTTGGTATGGCTCGGAACAAATACATTAGCTTCGGGAGAAGGACCATTTTAGTGGCGGCAATCCTACCCAGCCATGAGACTTTGTGCAACATCCACTCCCCAGTCAGCTCCGCAAAAGTTTTTAGCAAAGGGTTGAAATTATATTCAATCAACCCATCCTCACCAGCCAAATTGATCTCTAAATATTTCAACGAGTGGTTCTTCCAGGCATACTGTATCTATACAAATCTTTCATTCTTGAGATCGCTTCTAAGGAAATATTAAATGGAAGGGCTTCCGTTTTAGAAGTATTAAGTTTATAATAAGAGACTTCTGAATAATGCTGAAGGACTTTATGTAGAGCTAAGAGAGAGTCCTCGGGCTTTGTTAAACATAATAAAACATCATCTGCAAACAGACTCACTTTGTGTGATATGCCTCCAATGACCGGCCCCGTGATCGAATCATAAGATCTAATCATAGCAGCCAGGGGTTCAACTGCCAGTACAAAAATAATAGGGGATAAAGGGCACCCCTGTTGCATGCCATTAGTAATATTAAAACTCGGAGAGGTACATCCATTTACATAAACTCTCGCCGAGGGTGTAGAATAAAGTGCTAGAATCTGCCCGGTGAAGCCAAACTTTCCTAACGTCAACCTCATAAAGTTCCAGTGCAATCTATTGAATGCCTTCTCGCTGTCTAGTGAAAGAACCAGAAGGGGTTATTTTTTTGCTGAGCAATATTTGATTATATCGATTACCCTCCGCGTGTTATCCGGAGCCTGTCGATTTGGCACAAAGCCAAGCTGATCAGGACTAAAAAGGGAAGGGAGGAGAGGGCTAATGCGGTTGGTGACCATTTTAGCATATATTTTGAGGTCTGAGTTCAAGAGAGCAATAGGTCTGAAATTTTGTACCGAGGTAGGGGGTTTTCCTGGCTTAGGAATGGCTATAATTTAAGTTTCCAGCATTTCTCTAGGAAAGCTACCAACCTCTGAAGCTTCATTGAACACTGACAACAGCACCTGGGCCAGACTCTCCTTAAAGGAATTGTAAAAAGCTGAAGGGTATCCATCCGGGCCCGGTGCCTTGTCCACTGGTAGGGAATCAATAGCTTCCTCTATCTCATTCAAGGTCCAAGGGGAACTAAATGACCCGCACAACTCTGGAGACAGCAAAGGGAGCTCGAAACAATCCAAAAAGTTCTGAATATCACCATTTGTAAGTTGGAAGGTGGAGCTATCATCTTTTAAGTTATAAAGTTTAAAATAATAAGTTGCAAAGACTTTCGCAATCTCGTCAGGATCATGGACTCTCATTCCTCTATCCGAATGAATAGTATGGATCTTACTTTTGGCTTTCCTACCCCGTAATTTACTTGCCAATAACTTGCTGGCCCGATTTCCATGTACATAAAATCTTTGATTTAATCTATGTATGTTGAGGTGAACCTCTGCCAAATAAAAAGTATTCACCTCATCACTAGCATCATGCAGTGCTTTCAGAAGAGTTTTATTATGCGGGTCACTCTTGTGAGAGATCTCCAAGGAGGAAACTTTAAGTTCAGCAAGTTAAAAATGTTTTCGATAAACCCTTTTGAGCCTCACTGCCATTTGTATTGCAGTACCTCGTAGTACTGCTTTGAGGGCACACCAAAAATTAAACACCGATGTTTCCTGGGGAGAATTCTTGGAAATGTAATGATTAATAGAGGATTGGATAGCTTGTTTGGTTTCTGGATTTAGTAGACTTTGTTTACCTAAACGCCAGGGGCCCGGGGGGACTAATCTGTTTGCTATATCCCACTTAATAAATAATGGAGAGTGATCAGACCATGACATGGGGAGAATAGAAATTTTATTGATGGACTGTGAAGTCCATTTGTCCACTAAAACTAAATCTATTCTCGAGTAGGAGGAATGTACATGAGAAAAATAGGTATAGTCCCTATCCATCGGGTGTTTAATACGCCAGACATCCAATAAATCATATTCCGGCAGTAATTGGCGAAACCCCTTTGCGTTCCTATGAAGCTGACCGGAGAGCGGAGTATGCCTGCGCGAATTGTCAACCTCAGGGTCCATAGTTAAATTAAAATCACCTAGCATAAGCAACACGCCTTTGGATAATTGTTGCACCTTAGCGCAGAGTTTCTTACAAAACGCCAACTGTTTGGTATTGGGGGCATAACAGGACACTAAGGTCACCTCTTTGTCCTCTAGTTTACCCAGTACAATCAATAATCTCCCCTCAGGGTCACTATATTGTGAAATGAAAGAGAACGAACAGTGTTGAGAAATTAAAATTGCAACTCCAGTCTTTTTCGCTGGACCGTTTGCTAGATAACAGTGAGGATATCTCATATTAAAGAACTGCGGAGGCGCAGACTTAATAAAGTGTGTCTCCTGAATAGCAACAATTTGCGCCTTAAGTTTGTGGAAGTAATTGAGTGCCAACGTTCTTTTATGTGGGGAGTTAAGCCCCTTCACGTTCATAGATATTATGTTAATCATATTAATGTGATGTATAGCAATACAAAAATGTATGCAACCAACTGAAACATTGTATTGATATCATTGTGTTCTGGGTACCAAGGGGGACTATCTAAAAAAGGGGAAGGACAGAAGAAACGAGGGAAAAAAAGACAAAACAGGGGAGAGAAAGGTTTTGCCCCTCTTGGGGGCACAGTAGGACGCCTAACCATGGCGACTCTAAACTATACTAAGGGGGGTAGTGGCCGAACTGCCAACACCCTGATTAAAGTAGACTAGAACGTAGTTCTACGATATTCCAGTCCTGCCACTCCGGACCGCTCTCCCTCTGAGCTGAGAGATGACCGGTGAATTTTCCGGGGTATTATATAAGCATATATTTGAAGGCAACTGGAGTAGGCGGGATAAACTACTAAGACATTCAGTGAAAACATCGGAATCTCCCGACCTAAATTTCCAGAACTAATCTGCAACACACGTATAAAACATAAGGAGAACTCGGAATAAGCATAACCATCTTCAAAGAACTACTAAAAAGACATGACTTAAGTAAACACATAATAGAACAGTGCAAATACAGGATACATATAACACTTAGGCAACGATCTCCGACTAGGCCCAGTCCCACTGAAGATCAAGGTCAGGAGAAGTGCGAGGAGATGAGCTTGCAATGTTCCATTTCTCGAGGATCTTTTTACCTTCCTCGACATTCGTAATTACCACAGTGGAACCCTCACGAGCAATCAACAATTTTGTAGGGAAGCCCCATCTATATAAAATTTTCTCTCTGCGCAGGATTGAGGTGATGGGATGTAAAGATCTTCTTTTGGCCAAAGTGTCGCGGGACAAATCTCCAAATAGCTGTATCGAGCCGAGGGATTCTGCTGACTTTTCTGAAGGTCTGGCAGCTTTTAAGAGTGCTTCTTTCACGTGAAAGTAGTGCATTCTCAGAAGTACATCTCGGGAAGAACCGTCGGGAGCGTTCCTGGCTTTAGGAAGCCTATGAATGTGATCAATTAGGAGGTTCACAGATTTATAAGTAGGGAGAAGTTTGGCAAAAAGGTCTACCGCATAGTCATTCAGAGCGCTGTTGGAGACATTTTCCGGAACCCCCTGTAGCTTCAGATTGTTACGTCTCGATCTGTCCTCCAAATCGGAGATTTTATCTCTAAGAGCTGAGACCTCAGTCTGGTGCAACTCATGTGAGGAGATTAAATCATTATGTGAAGCCACAACCTCGCCAATCTTTGTTTCCAAATTATCTGTGCGGCCCCCAATCTCATCAATAGACTCTGGCAGTCTCTCATGGTGGCTCTAAATTCTGCCGCCACTTCGTCTTTGAACTGCGCCAGTAAATACTTCATCGTGCCCACCGTAAGAGAATCATTGTCCCCAAGGGGGCCAGCAGGACTGCCAGCTACACTTGGTAAGGACATTTGCGCAGATGGCGAGGGAGCAGAACCGGGATCCTTAGATACCTTGGTCTTCTCTTCTTTGGACTTAGTGGCGAGAGGAGACGGTCTGAAAAAAGCCTCCTGAGAAACTGCTTTCTCACCTTTATTGCGTTTGGGAGGCATAGCACAGAGTTTTGTCAAAGGCAAGGTGGTTATTAAATGCGACGAGAGGCGTAAAATATATCAATCAGGGAGAGTTCCACGTGGAGGGGATACTGTCATATCATGTCATAGAAACAGCGGGTGAGGCAAGGATGTGACACCGGGTTTACATGCCTTCTGTGCACAAGCGACGAGTAGGGGAGCTCTGGCAGAATTGCTGTACCAGGAAGTGTAGTGATATGCAGACCGAGGGAGTTTATATATACATCCAGGATCGCTGATTGCTCACTACAATCCTTATAACAAGCTTTGGGCCAAGTGCAGAGGGGAGGCGCATTAAAGCTGTATAATATCTCTCCAGCACGCCAAACAACAGGGGACCCGGCTATAATGTGCTATATAAAAGGTTCCACTGTGATAGGAAGTAACAAGGGAGGAGAGTAGGTGCTGCAGATAATATACCTGTGTTAGTCTGACTCACAGGAGCAGGCTGCAGTGCGCTGAAATCCCCAGGCACTTTCCGAGCACTGTCCAAGATGGCCGCTGAGCGTCTCTTCAGCCTGCCAAGCTGCAGGCTTCTCCTTCAGTCTCCGGCCGGGTGAGCAAGGTGAGGCAGCCGGGGAGTTAACAGCGGGGGGTCCGGCGGCGGCAGAGGCGCTGTGGCACAGAAGAGGCAATATGCAGCTGTGCACAGACCTCCGTAGTAGCGCGCCGGGACAAAAGCAAAATCGAGGCCCCAGCCTGAGGCGTCTGGACAGGCCGCAATCCGCGGGAGCTCAGAAAGACACTCCCCGACTCCGCAGCCAGTGTCCGTCCTCCCCAGGGGTTGCAGCAAGGTCTGGGCCGGTGGAGGAGGTGGATAAAAATCCCGGGGTAGCGGCACAGATACGGTTTTATTCCCCTATATACAGAAGCCCTGTCCATGGGTGACCAGTCTCCTCAGCAGCTAGGCCACGCCCCCTGTATAATAACTATTTTATATATATATATATATATACACACACACACACACACACACACACACACACACACACACACATCACTGTGTAACTGTGTATATGTGTATAAGAGCATCAAGTTAACGGCACTGGAGCTATAACATATAGAGAATAAAACATACTGAATACAAGATATAACAGCAAAAAGTATGCTATAGTTTACCATTTGTTCCAAATTATTTTCTGAGAGATATCATTAAATATGAACTCCGATATTGACTCAGACCCAACCTCTTGACTTGAATAACAGTAGTTATATTTTATCTTAACACATACTGTAGTCATCCTTGATAATTAAAACAAAAACAACAAAAACTATGCACCCCATACTGATGGATGGATGAATTCCCTTTAGTGACAACAATCTTGTTTCTGAATAAATATTTTATTTAGAAAATGTGCATATTGAAACTGAACCCATTTTATTTTCTAAGGGTAACAGGCATTTTAGATAATGACATAATAAATACATAAAAATGTTTTCAAATTCTTGGAATGGAAAATATACTTAAATGGAGAGAATGTTTCCATGGTACAATGTTTTATTATTTGGGGACTGAGTGGTATATTTACTAAAGTGCAGATTTTCAGAAGTGGAGATGTTACCCATAGCAACCAATCAATCAGATTCTAGATATTATCTTCTAGAAGGTGCTAGATAAATGTTTAGTAGAATCTGATTGGTTGCTATAGGCAACATCTCACCTGCTCTTTACTAAATATACCCATGAGGCTCTAGGGTATCCTTCAAACACCTCTCCCCCCCCCCCCCCCAAAAAAAAAAAAAAAAAAAGTATATTGGCTGTATTTTATCTATCTTGTCACACAAAAAATAATCAATTAGCCAATTCTACAAGATGCTATATTTTGCATGCCTCTCTCTCCCGCTACTATATTGGCATACAGATCCTTGTGTTTATAGTAACAATAGTATATTTGCATAACAATATTCAAATTATGTCACACAACAAATGTGCTGTTTTTACATGTCCATAAATGATCTTCAATTACTTCAATTTAGCCCAGTTTGTGTAATATTACAAAACTGGTAAATTGGTATACACTGTACAGTATGCAGTCAGATTATGCTTATTTGAAAAAAGGGGTATCGATCATTAGGTTGACCCTGATTAGATCAATAGTTAATAGGTCAACCCTGTATGGTCAACACGGAAAAAAGTCATCATGGTCAAATGGTAGAAAGGGTCATTAGGTTGACATGTAAAAGGAAGACAATGGAAATAGTTGAAAGGTACAAAAGGTTGATACATAGAATGGTTGACATGGAAAATGGTCGACTGAAAAAAAAGGTCGACACAGTTTAAAAAAAATTGTCGTTGTTTCCATCAAAGCACAGGGAACCCCAATTAGTGTGAAAAAGTCAACTTTATGCTCTTCATTTATAGTCACCATTTTGTAACACTAGCTGCCATTTTCTTATACTACAGGTTGAGTCTCCCTTATCCAAAATGCTTGGGACCAGAAGTATTTTGGATATGGGATTTTTCCGTATTTTGGAATAATTGCATACCATAATGAGATATCATGGTGATGGACCTAAATCTAAGCACAGAATGCATTTATGTTACATATACACCTTATACACACAGCCTGAAGGTCATTGTAGCCAATATTTTTTATAACTTTGTGCATTAAACAAAGTGTGTCTACATTCACACAATTCATTTATGTTTCATATACACCTTATACACACAGCCTGAAGGTCATTTAATACAATATTTTTAATAACTTTGTGTATTTAACAAAGCTTGTGTACATTGAGCCATCAGAAAACAAAGGTTTCACGATCTCACTCTCACTCAAAAAAGTCTGTATTTCGGAATATTCCGTATTTCGGAATATTTGGATATGGGATACTCAACCTGTATATGCTATTAATGAACCCATCTGCTTAACTACATGACGGCGAAGGACAAGACAAGGAATGTGCAATTCAGAGAAAAGAAACTTCTGTCCCTTTTCCCTTGAAACAGTTTCAAGGATGATATGATGACATTCCTGTACCAATATGTACCAAAACAAGGAACAGCTAGTAGATGCAGTTTCTTTTCTTAGTGCTAGGCAAAAAAATCCAATGGGAGGACTTGTTTGGGGGGTGTAATGGAACCAATGTAATTCAATGTAACTCAAAGCCTATATAACTGTAACTGTATCTGATGCACTTAAGAGAATCATCTGAAACCACTCCATTGCATGTGTGATTATTCTAACACGATCGATCGTATGACTTCTGATTCCTGACACATATATTGAGCTCGGGCTGGGCCAGTCCAGGTCCAGCAAGAACCAGATACAACAACTTGGAGATTCTCAACTCAGATATCCTAGAGGCTGAGCTGAGAACGGACAAACCTGTACTGACCCAGATGACCAGACGTCTACCATACTCGGGTGAGTAGTTTTTTACTCAGGTTGACATCTTGTTATTTGGTTCAGTTACTGTCTGTCTAAAGTGTCAGGTACTATGGGTATCTATATATCTCAGGAATACAGTTAAAATGGTTTGTTTTATGTTGTTTTGTATTGTATGGATCCACCTCATAGAAACTGCAGAGATTTATATTGTTCTACATGTACACGTGTCATTATATTACAACATATTGGCCAGGAACAAGTGCATAGTCCCACCTTACATGGTATAATTGGGGAAAATACTGGATGCTGGTTCTATCAGAGACAAGATCTAAATTGGATAAAGAAAGGCAGAAGTGATTATTTACTCACAGTAGGCTGTCACATTAACAAAGACTACCTACAGAGCCGAACTGGAGAAACTTGGTCTCAGATAACAGACACTCTGTCTAAAAATATACATGGCATACTGTCCCCCTTTGAAAAGGAGGAGGCAGAACTGGAGGAGGCTTTGAGAGGGATATCTTTGTTAGATTACCCTGATTATCCCACTCTCCCAGTAAAATCCAATGGCCCTAGATGGAAATTGTCCCAAACGTGACTGCGGTCTTTGTAATGCAACAGAGGACCAGTCATGTATGAAATGTGGCACACACTGGAATGAGAACTGTTGTATCCGTAAAATCACTGGTTTTTCACCTAGCTTACCACTAACCTCAGTAACAACCAGGTTGAAAGCCTCAGGTCTCACAAGTACATTTGTAAGCCACAAAAATCATTCTTGGTGTTGTGAGTGCCTTAAAATACAATACTGGAGCACTAAAATTTGTGTAAAGTGTAAAACCTCCAGGTCCAAAAGGACAATGCCAACCCCAATAACCCCAACAGCCCCACTGCCATCATATGAAGGGGGTCCTCAAAGGCACCTGTCCGAGCCCCAAACAAAGCGGTATATCCTGTGTTTACCCAGGTGACCTCAGGGGTGGCAGCCGGTGCGGGTCAGCAAGCCCAACCGGACCGACAGGTCAGATGGTATAAGCTGTGGTCACCTTCTGACCAAAAGTCCCTTTTAAAGGAAATTCCAGAAATAAAAACAAATCCAATGGGTTTTGCTAGACGACTCACAATCAAGATGGACTTTTACAGTGCCACATGAATGGACCTTGACCAAATGGCTAAAGCCTCAGTAGTTAGCTATGTTTCAAATCAAATTGCATCTGCAGTGAAAAATGATGATAATGGTGTTGCAATCCCCACCCCAACTGCTGAGGAAATGAAAGAATTATCAAGTGGTACTTTATGGACCAAAAAATGCACTGCATACTGTGAAGAACAGGTTACACATATGCCTTCACAAGACACCCTGCAGGGGAGAAATCAGTCTGTCACAGAATATTACCAGCAGTGCAAACAGAGGCGTGAGGATTATAGGTTTGGTCACACAGCAGCCAGAGATATCAGAATATTCAAAAATGCATTTCTAGGAGGGTTAGACCAGAATTTGACTAAAATACTTAAGGTTAGTCGCCCAGAGAATGAAACTCTAGGCCCAGAGGTTCTCCTCACAGTGCTTAGAGCTATTAAGGATGACTCTAAAGACAGAAATGAAAAGAAAAGAAATGCACAACCTATTTATGTAATACAGAATAAGTACACAAACAAACCTGATATAGGAGCACGCTCTAAAGTCAAACAGCCTGCTCCAAATGCTGCAACTAATCCCAGATCTCAGACATGCCTAAAGAAGGGTCTATGTTTTCACTCTTTCCAGAGGGGTCACCTTAAAAAGGATTGCCCTCTAGCTGATCAGCCACGTGTGGAGTTTAACTCTCACAAAATCAAACAAGAATAGGAAAACGTCCCCCAGAGTCACACATATCCCAGTTTGAGCACATCATCTGGTCCAAAATGCACTGTGCCCCTCTCTATAGAGGGATTAACACCTATACAGGCCTTAGTAGACTCAGGGGCTGCCACATCTGTCATACAGTCCAAATATGTCCCACCGCACTTAATGTCCACTCAAGCCAGTGTCACTACTGGACTGGACGGTGCTAAATGGCTACTTAAAAAGACAAAGCCAGTCACAGTGCAGATTGACAATCAGGTTTTCATAGATACACAATTCTTGGTGTCAGATGAATGTCCTGTAAACTTAATACGTGCCGACTTACTGTCCGCACTTAATGCCACTGTACAGTATGAAGATGGGGAAGTGTCACTAGTTGCCAGATCAAGAGCTACAAGCCTGGTTGCTTTTGAAACCTGTCAATTGCTGATAGCTCTTACAGAAGAAATACCACAGCTAGATAGTGAATTGGAATACATAGAATCGCTAGTCCCAATAGAGGTCTGGGCAAAAGGGAAAATTGATTTTGGTTTTATGACCACAGAACCTGTGACAGTTAAACTCAAACCAGGTTCACAACCAGTAAAGGTTAAACAATTTACTTTAAGACCAGATCAGATTAAAGCAGTAGACAAACATATACAGGATTACCTTAAGGCAGGCATGCTTAAGGAATGCAGATTCAATTGTAATGCTCCTCTGTTTCCAGTAAAAAAAAGATCTCCAAATCCTGATGGGTCACCCTCTTTCCGCATGGTGCATGATTTGCGTGAAATTAACAAACGTATGTGTGTAGATGCCCCCATAGTGGCAAATCCACAACACCTTGCTGAACCATATACCTCCAAGCTCCTGCTGGTTTACAGTAATTGATATTGCAAATGCATGTTTCTCAGTAGCCAATACAGAAGAAAGTCAGCAACTATTGGCATTTACACATCAGGGCACACAGTACACATGGACACGCTTACCCCAAGTGGGGGCTACAATCCCCATTGCTTACTGATATCCCTTTTCCACCTGGGTACTGGGTCCGATTTGGGATGTTTAACCCGGGTACAACCCGTGTCAACCCCGCCATTTCCACTGCACTTCGACACGGGTTATTCCCGGGTCGGATCTGTTTACATTTAACCCGGCTAAGCTCTGTAAAAGCCTATTGATATCATAAAAAATTGACTTATTACTGTCTCATCAAGATGATGTCATGAAAAGGAACAAAAGGGAGGGGTGGGGCCTGCTCACAGCAAGCATTGCAGCAATGGAGACCGATGCAGTAGCTGTGTCTAGCATGGAGTCGCAGACTGTTTGTAGTTTTCTGCTGCTTATTTCTGCTACAGACAGCTTGATGCAGCTTCTAACCTTGTGCTACCTACTGCTGAGCTGGAGAAGGAGGGCTCAATTCTTTGCCGAGAGGGCTAGTTATCGACGCAACTATTTGAAAAGGAGGAGAGCACTGAAATCATCCACAGTTACTTCTCTCATAACAATGAGCTCTACAACAAGCCGAAGAAAGTGGGTGAGAGATCGCAGACATGGAGAAGCATTCATGCAGACCATTTTAGCATATCAGGAGGAGCAGTTGATGGAACATTTCAGGATGTCTTGTGCTACATTCGACTATGTTTTGGAACCACTGTCCCCCATAATCACCAAGCAGACCACCAGGTTCCGGAAGCCCATTTTGCTGACCAGGAGATTAGCGATTGCTCCCTGGTGGTATGCTACCCCTGGAGAGTATCGCACAATTTCCTGTTTATTTGGAGCAGGGATTGGCACGGTCTGTAAGATTGTCTATCAGGTCACGCGGGCATTGCTAGATACCATGTACCATCACTTTATTTCCTTGCCACAGTGACAGCAGCTAGAGGAGACTATAAAAGGATTTAAGAAGCGTGGCTACCCACAGTGTGCTGGTGCCATAGATGGGACCCACATCCCCATCATCACCCCCCATGACAACCCAGCAGACTACTACAATTGCAAGGGTTGGCATTCCATTGTCCTGCAAGCCGTAGTGGACCACAAATACTGGTAAGCACTGTTTTACTATGTCTGAAATAGGCTTGGGCTTTTTTTTTTTTGATGATGCATAAACTGTAATAAACCTTTATTTTTAGTTTCACAGATGTCTTCATAGGGTGGTCCGGATGGTCACATGATGCGAGGGTTCTCATCAACTCAGAACTTCACAGTATTGCTGAGGACAAGCTCAGTGGATGGCTTTTCCCTTGAGAGGTAAGATTATTTACTCCTTAAAGTAATGTTCGTCCATAAACCAATATTCATGTTTTACTCCTGGAATAATATTAATATTTTATTAACAGAAATCGGTGATCGTAGATGGTGTGGACATCCCGGTCCACCTCATTGGTGATGCAGCATACCCGTTACAGTGCTGGCTGATGAAGGGCTAGACCCAGCATGTTCAGTTATCTCCTGAACAGACATCATACACCCATGCCCTAAGTTCGGCCCGTATGGCAACAGAGAATGCGTTTGGGCGTTTAAAAGGACGCTGGCGCTGCCTCATGAAGAGGAATGATGTGGACTTGAAAATCATTCCAGATATAGTAGCAGCCTGCTGCATTCTCCATAATATATGTGAGATACAAAAGGAAAACTTTCTCCGCGAGTGGAATGTGCATGATCATGAGTCGGGGGGTCACTGTACATGATGCATCAGGCTTGGTGCGGGGGCATGACACAGCCAGCGAGTGCATAAGGGCCACCATTGCAGCCAATCTTCCCTCAATGTTGCAGTAGATAGAGAAGACAGACAAGTTTTTGTGTGCAGTTTTGTGTTTATTTTGTTTTTCAGTTATAAAAATTGATCAAAAGTTATGTTATATGTTTTCTTTTAAACAGTTGGCACACATTTTCTGAGGTAACAATATAAAATATTGAAGTGCAAACAGAACACTCTGTAAAAATTCCCATAACGCAAGGGATCTTCAACATGTGGCCCTCCAGCTGTTGTGGAACTACATGTCCCAGCATGACTTGCTATATATTTCCACAACAGCTAGAGGGCCACATGTTGAAGACACCTGCCCTAATCTTTGGCAGGTATCAGGGTAACCCCAATATTTGAATCCCACTGCCGCACATTTTCTGAGGTAACAATATAAAAGAGTAAAGTACAAACAGAACACTCTGTAAAAATCCCCTAAAGTTTGGCTTTCTAGGTATCAGGGTAACCCCAATATTTGGATCCCACTGCCGCACATTTTCTGAGATAACAATATAAAAAGAGTAAAGTGCAAACAGAACACTGTAAAAATCCCCTAATGTTTGGCTTTGGTAGGTATCAGTGTAACCCCAATATTTGGATCCCACTGCCACACATCTTTGAGGTAACAATATAACGTGGAAAAATGCAAACAGAATCTTAACACACAAACATTGTTTTATCAACTGCTGCCCTGATTTAAGGCAATTGTCTATACACCCGATATTCTGAAGATTGCAGGATTTGTGTTGTGGGATTTGAGGGAGGCTCATAGTTGTATGGACCACATGGGTGCTGTGGGTAGGCTGGGTCTTGCTGTTGTGCTTGTGTGGTATTCCCTAGAGTATGTGCAAACGTGCGCTCAAAAAATGACATCTGCCTATCATGCATGCCCATTAACTGCATCATAAATGATTGATGCATTTCCTTTTCGGACGCAAGATATCTCTCAATTCGTGCATCTTCCTGGGAATTCAGCTCACTATCTGCCTCACGCAGGTGCTCCACGATAATGGACGTAATTGCGCTGACCGTTTGTTCTGTTTTGTTCAGTTTCTTTTTCCGCTGTGGAACGTTGTAGACTGTGAAGTGGATGAAAAAAATTTAATCAACAATGATTATATATAAAAATAGCAGTGGTAGCCTATACGTTTTTGTGGCCTTCTCCCAGCTGCACACTAGCTATACTCTGCAACATTACCATGCGCCAATCATTGACAAGGCAAAACCACAGTATTGACTGGAGCACCCTCACTGCTACTGAAATAGCTAAAACTTGCAGCCCTCCAGCTGTTGTGGAACTACACATCTCAGCATGCCTTTACATACTGTAAATTTTGTATAGGGACTGCTGCTACTGTGGCAGGGCATGCTAGGATGTGTAGTTCTACATAAGCTGGAGGGCCTGGAGTTTTTACACCCCTGTAAATGGTAATACTTACTATTTGAGCACAAAGTCGTGGTCTTGGGGGGTTGCGATGTCTCCGCCTGAGACTCTGGTACGTCCTCAATAGTTGCGCTGACGGAATCATCGTTGGTGGTTGATTCTTCAAAAGTGCGGTCCGATATAAGCAGCGGGGATGGTGGGCTGCATTGTGAGCTGGGAAGGCTGTGCTGTGTTTCCTCACGACCCTCCTCTACTGACATCTGGCGACTGGCACAGCTGGACGACGATAGTGCTATGGGATTTGTTATCGCAGTTTTGCCAAAGACACTATAGCATAGGTCATAATATGCCCATTCCATATGCCCAGCGCCACTTTTCTTGCTTTTATGGTCTTTATGGTCATGTACTTTAGTAAATTATCTGTGTAGTGCCTTCAATTTGTTAACAACTTTTTGCTGGGTTTTTTGGGATGCCTCTTTCTGCCAGCATAAGGAATATGTTCTCATACACGACAGCATCCTTATCTGTTCCAGTCACCTGCCTTCTAATTTCTTCCTCTCCCCGAATATTAAGCAGCTCTTTGATCTCTGTGTCTGACCAGGTATGGTGCTGGAGCTTCTGCCTCTGTATAGTGTCTGTTTGTTTGGAAGCTGCTGCAATAAAAATATCTGTATGTGCCCAGCGTGACTTCAGAGTGTTTAGTTTGCAAGCTGCCTCAATGCCTGCATGTGCCCAGCATAGTGTTGTTTGCAAGCTGCTGCAATAGATGTGCACAGCGACTTGCATCTGCATTTGTTTGCAAGCTGCTGCGGTGCCTGCATGTGCCCAGCATGTCTCCCAGGGATGACATCTTCCTGTGCCCCAGAAGCACCAATCAGCATCTCAGGGCGTTACTCTGGTCTGAAAACACGGGCAATAACCGTTTCCACTGCACATTTACCCAGGTCATTACCGTGTTCTACCCTGGTAGCTATCCAGGTAGGATTCCCGGGTCACTCAACCCGTGTTGAGCCGTTTCCACTTACAAAAAACCCATGTTGATGCGCATCCCCGTGCAAAAACACGGGTAAATTTAGCTAGTGGAAAAGGGGTATCAGAAGCAATGGCGTTGATTTTAAAGGGATGGGCAACCATTCATGAGACTATGGTGATCATTCAGTATGTGGATGATCTTTTGCTTTGTACAGATACGCCCACACAATGCATTGAAAAAACTGTATCACTGTTTAAATTTCTGCACACTATGAACTGTAAAGTGTCTAAGAAAAAGATACAGATTGCTAAAGAGAAAGCACACTTTCTAGGACATTGCATTAGTCACCAAGCAAAACATTTAACTTTGGAAAGAAAACAAGCAAACCTAGAGGTTAAACAGCCCCGTACATTCAAAAAACTCAGAACATTCCTAAGATTGCTGACGTATTGCAGAGAGTGGATTCCTTATGCTTCAAACAAACTACAAGTCCTGCACGATGCCCTTAAAGGCACAATGCAGCAAGGACCTCTCTGCCTGATAGCAGAACAGGAAGAAATGTTCAATGTTTTGAAACAGAACATACTTAATGCTCCAGCATTAGCTCTTCCGAAGTTACCAAAAGCCTTATATACTGTTTTACCATAAATCTTCTTCTTTTACACAAGGTGTCCTAATGCAGGAAAACAAGAGCCACTAGCTTACTATTCAGTACAACTTGATCCAGTAATACGCGCGTCCCCCACCTGCATACGATCAGTTGCTGCAGCAGCTCTGATACTTGAGAAAAGTACTGATATTGTCCTGGGGCACCCATCAACGCTGATGGTCCCTCATGCAGTTACTGAGATACTTAATTAAGCACAAAGCAAACACCTCTCAGCTGCTAGGTTAACCAAATATGAAGCAGCACTTTTAACACCAGTACAATCCTGAATCCCACAGAAGAAGGGAAGGTAGACAAACACCACTATCACAGACGTAATGACAGTGATAGTGGTAAGGCAGCAGACACTGAAAATATACAAGCTTTTTTTTGTATTTTGAACATGAACATAAACCAGTTAAACATGCAGATCACATCAAGGCTTTGTTCACAGCTTTTCAGCTACCCTCCAGGCTAGCACTGGCCAAGATCAAGGGGCACACTAGAGACACCACCCGTGAAGCAGCGGGCAATAGATTGGTAGTCCAGGCTCCCAGAGAGGCTGCCTTTTCCAGTACCCCAGGGTGAGCCTACTTATGTGGTAACCCAATTCCCAAGTTTGACAAAACCACACTACACCATCTCCATAAGCAGGCACCAAATAAAGAAAAAAGGGCCTGGCGCAGGACATACAAGGAGAGTGGTGCAAAGGTCAACATTTGTGTTTACCAAAAGCACTTTACCCTATTATGGCCCAAATACAACATGGGAAGGTGCACATATCAAAGGATGCAATGATGGCAGCAACAAATAAACATTGGATTGCACTGGGTTTTGCACAAGCAGCGCAAGCGCTAATATCAGGCTGCATAGTCTGTGCTTTGAATAACCAGGTTAAGACAGTCCCAACTCCATAGAAAAGCACACCACAGACCCAGTATCCTTTTCAGAGGATTCAAACAGACTTCATACAACAGCCCAACCGTTCCGGGTTTGGCCATGCATTGGTTTGCACTGACCTATTCAGTCACTGGCCACAGAGGCATGGTGATTTAGCCACAGAGGCATGGTGATTTATTAGGATATGTGAAACAGTTACAAAAACAGCTAACTGAGATACGTGGTCAAGTGTTTTTTTCTATTTGTGAGCCTAATTGTGATACAGGTACCCACAAATTACAACCAGGAGACTGGGTGGTTGTAATGAAACATGTCAGGAGATTTTTAGAGCCACGCTTTGAGGGTCCATATCAAGTCCCGCTGACCACAGCCACCTCTGTGAAATTGCAATTGAAAAACACTTGGATTCATGCTTCCCACTGCAAGTTATTCATACAAGGGGAGTTAGATTCTGAAATCTAATCATGTGTAATCTCATGGGTCCCAGACCTGACAAACGACTATGGGGAGTCATACTGGGGTCTTTACTTGTGACTGTGGCAATCATATTTACAATCTATACAACTGTTAATTGGGAAGGAAATACAAAAGTTCCCTGTCGTAACCAATCTAACTGCTTAGAACATGCACAAACACACAAAGAGAGCATGAATGATAGTAAAGTAGAAATAAGGATAACAAGAGAACTGCATGAAACACTAACAGGTAAATGGGAAAACAAGTTGGTAAAAATGCATCAACTCATGGCCCAAATTGGAAATCACATTGATTGTTGCATTTGTACACACTCCCCCATTTCCTCCCAAACTATGCCCTATGTAGCCTATCCGGTTACCTGGAAGAAAATGAATCAATTTACTAAGCAATATTTTAGAACCAGAACCAGTAAGGAAGCCACCCTTAACATGACAAGTGCTTGTCTAGATCAAAGCAACTTACACCTGACTAGCTGGGTGTAGACCATGGTAGAAAGCCATCAGAGCTCCACTTGCAGGAATCTGGACAAAGGTCCCCAC
This sequence comes from Pseudophryne corroboree, assembly GCF_028390025.1. Classification (NCBI taxonomy): domain Eukaryota; kingdom Metazoa; phylum Chordata; class Amphibia; order Anura; family Myobatrachidae; genus Pseudophryne; species Pseudophryne corroboree. Next base: position 282,705,495 of record NC_086446.1, read on the forward strand.
TGTAGTGTCAGTTTTTGTAAATGGGACTAAACGAAATGTCAATATATATATATATATATATATATATATATAAAATCTTCTGCAAAAAAAATACCCAAATAAAAACAGTACACACACACACCTTGAAAGTACAACTTTATTACATACATTCCGACACACACATACTTACCTATGTTTAGCTGCCGACTCGGCCCACGTCTCGACGTCGATTCCAGGGTACCTGAAAATAAAATTATACTCACCTAAATCCAGTGTGTCCTGTTCTTTTTTTATAATCCACGTACTTGGCAAAAAAATAAACTGCATACCCGATCCACGCACTGAAAGGGGACCCATGTTTACACATGGGACCCCTTTCCCCGTCTGCAGGGACCCCCCCTGACTCCTGTCAAAGAGGGTCCCTTCAGCCAATCAGGGAGCGCCACAGGAGTCAGGAGTCAGGGGGGGTCCCTGCAGATGGGGAAAGGGGTCCCATGTGTAAACATGGGTCCCCTTTCAGTGCGTGGATCGGGTATGCGGTTTGTTTTTTTGCCAAGTACGTGGATTATAAAAAATGAACAGGACACACTGGATTTAGGTGAGTATAATTTTATTTTCAGGTACCCTGGAATCGACATCGAGACGTGGGCCGAGTCGGCAGCTGAACATAGGTAAGTATGTGTGTGTCGGAATGTATGTAATAAAGTTGTACTTTCAAGGTGTGTGTGTACTGTTTTTATTTGGGTATTTTTTTTGCAGAAGAACTATAGGTACCTGCGGGCCCGTTTAACCCCCGCATGCTGGTACTTGTGGTTCTCCAAGTACCAGCTTGCGGGGGAGGCTTGCAGGGACTTGTAGTTCTTGTGCAAAAAACAATATTCTTTTATTTTACACTTGGCTATCAGCCCCCCATCCGCAGCCCATGGATGGGGGGTACAGCCTAAGGCTTCACCCCTGGCCCTTGGGTGGTTGGAGGGGGGGACCCCTTGCTTTAAGGGATTCCCACTCCTCCAGGGTACCCCGGCCAGGGATGACTAGTTAGTGATTTAATGCCAGGGCCGCAGGGACCTATATAAAAGTGTCCCCCGGCTGTGGCATTATCTCTCTGACTAGTGGAGCCCGGTGCTGGTGTATAAAATACGGGGGACCCCTACGCTTTTTGTCCCCCGTATTTTTTGCGCCAGGACCAGGCGCAGAGCCCGGTGCTGGTTGTTTAAATATGGGGGAACCCCAGTCATTTTTTTCCGCATATTTTTTCAACCAGGACCGGCTCAAAGAGCCCGAGGCTGGTTTTGCTTAGGAGGGGGGACCCCACGCATTTTTTTTACAACTTTTACACTATTTCCCACCCCTTCCCACTGATAACCATGCACGGATCTCATGGATCCGTGCATGCCTATCAGAACATGGTAAAAAAAAGCAGGTCTGTTTTGAAACTGCTTTTTTTTACGATCTGTATTTTTTCACGGCAGTGTTTGGCTATTGCCGGCAGTGTTTGTGAAATACACTTTTTAGTAAATTACCGAGTTGTATAAAAAAACAGTCGTATTTGACCGATGGTGTATTCATTCGTATTTTTTTTCTTTGACTTCCAAAAAAATACGAATGCCCTCATCACTGCCGAGATTTGAGCTTAGTAAATTCCCGAGATGACACTTTGAAGAAAAAACACCATCTCAGTCAAAATCGGGAGCTTAGTAAATATACCCCATGGTTCTTGTTCCCTAGCCCGGATCACACCAGCTACCTGGTTGACCAATGACATCCCACATAAGGCTATTCCTCAGCACACCATGCATAGTCCCTGGGAAAGGGAAAAAAGAGAATCAAAGGACATATCAGCAACAAATCTTAAACAGCTTGTTGGATGTTTTTATGAACTCACCATGGGTGCCACTGAATTGTCATATGTAATATAAGATTTTGCAAAACTTTTTGATAATGTCACTGATGAGCTATACCAGGTGATAGATATTATTACTATTATCCTTTATTTATATGGTGCCACAAGGGTTCTGCAGTGCCCAATTACAGAGTACATATGCACATAATCAAAACAGGAAAACAGTGACTTACAGTTGAAGACAACATCGGACAAGTACAGGGTAGCTAAGCATAACTACATCAGTAGGCGACACTGAGATAAGTATCAAGGTGGCCGAGAACTGCAGGATTTGGTCAGTTGAGGATTATTAAAGTAAGAAAAGTATAATCACACGAGGGAAGAGGGCCCTACTCATGAGAGCTTACATTCTAAAGGGGAGGGGAAGACAGACAGGGGTGACACAGATGGGGTAGACTGAGCGTGAGATAGAGGGTTAGGATGAGATTTGGCTGGGTTGGGTAAAGGAGTGGGTCTTGAGAGCCTGTTTGAAGTTCTGTAGAGTGGTGGAGAGTCTGAGGGGGAGAGATAGAGAATTCCAGAGTAAGGGAGCAGCACATGAAAAATCTTGGAGATAGAAGTGGGAGGAAGTGATTAGAAGACAGGAGAATCAGCGTGCATTAGCAAAGTGAAGAGGACGGGTGGGAGAGTAAAGGGAGATAAGGTCAGAGATGTAAATGGAAGAGGAGTGGATGAGTGCTTTGTAAGTGAGTGTGAGAAGTTTAAATTGGATTCTGAAAGGGATGGGAAGCCAGTGAAGAGCTTGTAGGAGAGGGGAGGTGGACATAGTGTGTTTGGTGAGGAAGATGAGCTGGGCTGCAGCATTGAGGATAGATTGGAGTGGAGAGAGGTAATTGTCAGGGAGGCCAGTTAGTAGGAGATTACAGTAATCCAGTCTGGAAATAATCAGTGAGTGGATAATGGTCTTGGTGGCATCCTGGAAATGCTTTTGAGGTGAAAATGACAAGTTTGTGAGAGGTGCTGCATGTGTGGTTTGAAGGAGAGGGAGGAGTCAAGGATTACGCAAAGACAGCGTACTTGGGGGCTAGAGGAGATAGTTGTGCCATCAATGGATAATGAGAATGTGGGAGGGGAGGTTGTGCTGGAGGGTTGGAAGATGATCAGCTCAGTTTTGGACATGTTGAGTTTAAGAAAGCGCTGGGACATCCAGGAAGAGATAGCAGAGAGAGAGTTGGAGGTACGGGTGAGGAGAGCTGGGGAGAGATCAGGGTAGGAAAGGCTGATTTCAGTGTCATCAGCATAAAGGTGATATTGGAAGTTAAAAGAACTAATGAGTTCACCTAAAGGAGGGCGTATAGAGAGATAAAAGGAGATGACCAAGAACAGAAACTTGGGGGACACCAACAGTTAGTGGAGGTGGGGGGGGGGGTAGTGTCATGAGAGGAGACAGAAAAGGAACGATCAGAGAGGTAGGAGGACAGCCAGGAGAGGGTAGTATCATGCAGACCAAGAGAGTGAAGGATTTGCAGAAGGAGGGGGTGGTCCAGTGTGTCAAAAGCAGCAGATAGGTCAAGAAGAATAAGCAGTGGCCCTTAGATTTGGCTGCATAGAGGTCATTGCACACTTTTGTGAGGGCAGTTTTAGTGAAGTGGAGAGAATGGAAACCAGACTGGAATGGGTCAAGCAGTGAACGGGAGGAAAGAAAGGCAGTGAGGCGGTTATAGACAATACGCTCAAGGAGTTTGTAGGCAAAAGGGAGGAGAGAGATGGGTCGATAGTTGGAGAGGGTGTTTGGATCAAGGGTAGACTTTTTAAGAATAGGGGAGACGAGTGTATGCTTGAAGGCAGAGGGGACAGTGCCTGATGAGAGGGAGAGATTGAGAAGGTGGGAACAGGCAGAAGGAGAGAGGTAGCAGAGGAGTTGGGAGGGGATAGGGTCAAGTGGGGAGGTGGTGGGATCGAGGAACAGATGAGGGCCATGACTTCCTCACCAGATACATGGGAGAAAGATGTCAGAGTTGGTGAGAGGGAAGGGCAAGGGTGACAAGGGATGGGTGGTGGCTGGTTGCTGGTCTGGTGGGATGTGATGTCCTGATGTGTGGAGTCAATCTTGGATGTAAAATAAGTGGCAATGTCAAGAGCAGACAATGAGGAAGGTAGAGGAGGTGGTAGTGGGCAGAGGAGGGAGTTGACAGTGGCAAAGAGGCACTGGGGGTTGGAAGACTGGGTAGAGATGAGAATTTTGAAATAGGATTGTTTAGCGAGGGAAAGGGCAGCACTAAAGGATGAGAGCATGAATTTGAAATGGAGGAAGTCTGGCTAAGAGCTTGAGTTCTTCCATTGTTGCTCAGCAGTACGTGAGCATTTTTGAAGATATCTGGTGCATTTAGTGTGCCAGTTTTGAGGTGTTGAGCTGCGAGGGTGAATAGTGGTTGGTGGAGCGACAGAGTCAAGAGCAGAAATAAGAGATGCATTGTATAGGGATGTGGCTTGTTCAGGGCATGTGTGAGAATAGGAGAGAGAAGTGAGTCGAACAGGGAGGATGGGGATGAGCAGTGCCGTAACTAGGCATTTTAGCGCTGTGTGCAAGAAACGGCAGTGGCGCCCCCCCATGTAAGATAGGGGCAGTGCGCGCCGTAGGCACGTGAAAAATGTATAGGGGCGTGGCTTCACGGGGAAGGGGCGTGGCCACAAAATAATAGCAATTCATACTACGGTGCACAGTAGTCTACATTATTCAAATTACGCTGCACAGTAGCGCCACTACACCAGGTAGAGCCCCTTTTATACATTACAGCAGACAGCGTCCCCCTTTTTACACATTACAGCAGACAGTCCCCCTTTTTACACATTGCGGCAGACAGTCCCCCTTTTTACACATTGCGGCAGCCAGGCCCCCTTTTTACACATTGCGGCAGCCAGGCCCCCTCTTTACACATTGCGGCAGCCTGTCCCCCTTTTTACTAGAGATGAGCGGGTTCGGTTTCTCTGAATCCGAACCCGCCAGAACTTCATGGTTTTTTTCACGGGTCCGAGCAGACTCGGATCTTCCCGCCTTGCTCGGTTAACCCGAGCGCGCCCGAACGTCATCATGACGCTGTCGGATTCTCGCGAGACTCGGATTCTATATAAGGAGCCGCGCGTCGCCGCCATTTTCACACGTGCATTGAGATTGATAGGGAGAGGACGTGGCTGGCGTCCTCTCCATTTAGATTATAAGAGACTGAGAGAGATTTACTGGAGCTGACTAGGAGGAGTACTGTTACTGTAGAAGTGTAGAGACTGAGTGGAGAGAGTTTACTAGTGAGGACAGTGCAGTTTACTTTATAATCCGTTCTCTGCCTGAAAAAAGCGATACACAGCACACAGTGACTCAGTCACATACCATATCTGTGTGCACTGCTCAGGCTCAGGCCAGTGTGCTGCATCATCTATTATCTATATATAATATTATATATATCTGTCTGACTGCTCAGCTCACACAGCTTATAATTGTGGGGGAGACTGGGGAGCACTACTGCAGTGCCAGTTATAGGTTATAGCAGGAGCCAGGAGTACATAATATATTATATAGTGAGTGACCACCAGACACACAGTGCAGTTTATTTAATATATCCGTTCTCTGCCTGAAAAAAGCGATACACACAGTGACTCAGTCAGTCACATACCATATCTGTGTGCACTGCTCAGGCTCAGGCCAGTGTGCTGCATCATCTATTATCTATATATAATATTATATATATCTGTCTGACTGCTCAGCTCACACAGCTTATAATTGTGGGGGAGACTGGGGAGCACTACTGCAGTGCCAGTTATAGGTTATAGCAGGAGCCAGGAGTACATAATATATTATATAGTGAGTGACCACCAGACACACAGTGCAGTTTATTTAATATATCCGTTCTCTGCCTGAAAAAAGCGATACACACAGTGACTCAGTCAGTCACATACCATATCTGTGTGCACTGCTCAGGCTCAGGCCAGTGTGCTGCATCATCTATTATCTATATATAATATTATATATATCTGTCTGACTGCTCAGCTCACACAGCTTATAATTGTGGGGGAGACTGGGGAGCACTACTGCAGTGCCAGTTATAGGTTATAGCAGGAGCCAGGAGTACATAATATATTATATAGTGAGTGACCACCAGACACACAGTGCAGTTTATTTAATATATCCGTTCTCTGCCTGAAAAAAGCGATACACACAGTGACTCAGTCAGTCACATACCATATCTGTGTGCACTGCTCAGGCTCAGGCCAGTGTGCTGCATCATCTATATATATTATATATCTGTCTGACTGCTCAGCTCACACAGCTTATAATTGTGGGGGAGACTGGGGAGCACTACTGCAGTGCCAGTTATAGGTTATAGCAGGAGCCAGGAGTACATATTATATTAAAATTAAACAGTGCACACTTTTGCTGCAGGAGTGCCACTGCCAGTGTGACTGACCAGTGACCTGACCACACTGACCACCAGTATAGTTAGTAGTATACTTATATTGTGATTGCCTGAAAAAGTTAAACACTCGTCGTGTGACTTCACTTGTGTGTTTTTTTTTTTTTATTCTATAAAAATAAAACTCATTCTGCTGACAGACAGTGTCCAGCAGGTCCGTCATTATATAATATATAATATATACCTGTCCGGCTGCAGTAGTGATATATATATATTTTTTATATCATTTATCATCCAGTCGCAGCAGACACAGTACGGTAGTTCACGGCTGTGGCTACCTCTGTGTCTCTGCACTCGGCAGGCAGTCCGTCCATAATTGTAATACCACCTAACCGTGGATTTTTTTCATTCTTCTTTATACATACATAGTTACATAGACATCTTCTCTTTATCAACCAGTCTATATTAGCTGCAGACACAGTACAGTACGGTAGTTCACGGCTGTGGCTACCTCTGTGTCTGCAGTCGGCAGGCAGTCCATAATTGTATACTAGTATCCATCTCCATTGTTTACCTGAGGTGCCTTTTAGTTGTGCCTATTAAAATATGGAGAACAAAAATGTTGAGGTTCCAAAATTAGGGAAAGATCAAGATCCACTTCCACCTCGTGCTGAAGCTGCTGCCACTAGTCATGGCCGAGACGATGAAATGCCAGCAACGTCGTCTGCCAAGGCCGATGCCCAATGTCATAGTACAGAGCATGTCAAATCCAAAACACCAAATATCAGAAAAAAAAGGACTCCAAAACCTAAAATAAAATTGTCGGAGGAGAAGCGTAAACTTGCCAATATGCCATTTACCACACGGAGTGGCAAGGAACGGCTGAGGCCCTGGCCTATGTTCATGGCTAGTGGTTCAGCTTCACATGAGGATGGAAGCACTCAGCCTCTCGCTAGAAAAATGAAAAGACTCAAGCTGGCAAAAGCAGCACAGCAAAGAACTGTGCATTCTTCGAAATCCCAAATCCACAAGGAGAGTCCAATTGTGTCGGTTGCGATGCCTGACCTTCCCAACACTGGACGTGAAGAGCATGCGCCTTCCACCATTTGCACGCCCCCTGCAAGTGCTGGAAGGAGCACCCGCAGTCCAGTTCCTGATAGTCAGATTGAAGATGTCAGTGTTGAAGTACACCAGGATGAGGAGGATATGGGTGTTGCTGGCGCTGGGGAGGAAATTGACCAGGAGGATTCTGATGGTGAGGTGGTTTGTTTAAGTCAGGCACCCGGGGAGACACCTGTTGTCCGTGGGAGGAATATGGCCGTTGACATGCCAGGTGAAAATACCAAAAAAATCAGCTCTTCGGTGTGGAGGTATTTCACCAGAAATGCGGACAACAGGTGTCAAGCCGTGTGTTCCCTTTGTCAAGCTGTAATAAGTAGGGGTAAGGACGTTAACCACCTCGGAACATCCTCCCTTATACGTCACCTGCAGCGCATTCATAATAAGTCAGTGACAAGTTCAAAAACTTTGGGTGACAGCGGAAGCAGTCCACTGACCAGTAAATCCCTTCCTCTTGTAACCAAGCTCACGCAAACCACCCCACCAACTCCCTCAGTGTCAATTTCCTCCTTCCCCAGGAATGCCAATAGTCCTGCAGGCCATGTCACTGGCAATTCTGACGAGTCCTCTCCTGCCTGGGATTCCTCCGATGCATCCTTGCGTGTAACGCCTACTGCTGCTGGCGCTGCTGTTGTTGCCGCTGGGAGTCGATGGTCATCCCAGAGGGGAAGTCGTAAGCCCACTTGTACTACTTCCAGTAAGCAATTGACTGTTCAACAGTCCTTTGCGAGGAAGATGAAATATCACAGCAGTCATCCTACTGCAAAGCGGATAACTGAGGCCTTGACAACTATGTTGGTGTTAGACGTGCGTCCGGTATCCGCCGTTAGTTCACAGGGAACTAGACAATTTATTGAGGCAGTGTGCCCCCGTTACCAAATACCATCTAGGTTCCACTTCTCTAGGCAGGCGATACCGAGAATGTACACGGACGTCAGAAAAAGACTCACCAGTGTCCTAAAAAATGCAGTTGTACCCAATGTCCACTTAACCACGGACATGTGGACAAGTGGAGCAGGGCAGGGTCAGGACTATATGACTGTGACAGCCCACTGGGTAGATGTATGGACTCCCGCCGCAAGAACAGCAGCGGCGGCACCAGTAGCAGCATCTCGCAAACGCCAACTCTTTCCTAGGCAGGCTACGCTTTGTATCACCGCTTTCCAGAATACGCACACAGCTGAAAACCTCTTACGGCAACTGAGGAAGATCATCGCGGAATGGCTTACCCCAATTGGACTCTCCTGTGGATTTGTGGCATCGGACAACGCCAGCAATATTGGGGTAAATTTACTAAGGTGGGAGATTTTTAGAACTGGTGATGTTGCCCATAGCAACCAATCAGATTATATCTGTTATCTGCTAGAAGCAGCTAGATAAATGGTAAGTAGAATCTGATTGGTTGCCATGGGCAACATCACCAGTTCTAAAACTCTCCCACCTTAGTAAATTTACCCCATTGTGTGTGCATTAAATATGGGCAAATTCCAGCACGTCCCATGTTTTGCACATACCTTGAATTTGGTGGTGCAGAATTTTTTAAAAAACGACAGGGGCGTGCAAGAGATGCTGTCGGTGGCCAGAAGAATTGCGGGACACTTTCGGCGTACAGGCACCACGTACAGAAGACTGGAGCACCACCAAAAACTACTGAACCTGCCCTGCCATCATCTGAAGCAAGAAGTGGTAACGAGGTGGAAATCAACCCTCTATATGCTTCAGAGGTTGGAGGAGCAGCAAAAGGCCATTCAAGCCTATACAATTGAGCACGATATAGTAGGTGGAATGCACCTGTCTCAAGCGCAGTGGAGAATGATTTCAACGTTGTGCAAGGTTCTGATGCCCTTTGAACTTGCCACACGTGAAGTCAGTTCAGACACTGCCAGCCTGAGTCAGGTCATTCCCCTCATCAGGCTTTTGCAGAAGAAGCTGGAGACATTGAAGGAGGAGCTAACACGGAGCGATTCCGCTAGGCATGTGGGACTTGTGGATGGAGCCCTTAATTCGCTTAACAAGGATTCACGGGTGGTCAATCTGTTGAAATCAGAGCACTACATTTTGGCCACCGTGCTCGATCCTAGATTTAAAGCCTACCTTGGATCTCTCTTTCCGGCAGACACAAGTCTGCTGGGGTTGAAAGACCTGCTGGTGACAAAATTGTCAAGTCAAGCGGAACGCGACCTGTCAACATCTCCTCCTTCACATTCTCCCGCAACTGGGGGTGCGAGGAAAAGGCTCAGAATTCCGAGCCCACCCGCTGGCGGTGATGCAGGGCAGTCTGGAGCGACTGCTGATGCTGACATCTGGTCCGGACTGAAGGACCTGACAACGATTACGGACATGTCGTCTACTGTCACTGCATATGATTCTCTCAACATTGATAGAATGGTGGAGGATTATATGAGTGACCGCATCCAAGTAGGCACGTCACACAGTCCGTACTTATACTGGCAGGAAAAAGAGGCAATTTGGAGGCCCTTGCACAAACTGGCTTTATTCTACCTAAGTTGCCCTCCCACAAGTGTGTACTCCGAAAGAGTGTTTAGTGCCGCCGCTCACCTTGTCAGCAATCGGCGTACGAGGTTACATCCAGAAAATGTGGAGAAGATGATGTTCATTAAAATGAATTATAATCAATTCCTCCGCGGAGACATTGACCAGCAGCAATTGCCTCCACAAAGTACACAGGGAGCTGAGATGGTGGATTCCAGTGGGGACGAATTGATAATCTGTGAGGAGGGGGATGTACACGGTGATATATCGGAGGGTGATGATGAGGTGGACATCTTGCCTCTGTAGAGCCAGTTTGTGCAAGGAGAGATTAATTGCTTCTTTTTTGGGGGGGTCCAAACCAACCCGTCATATCAGTCACAGTCGTGTGGCAGACCCTGTCACTGAAATGATGGGTTGGTTAAAGTGTGCATGTCCTGTTTTGTTTATACAACATAAGGGTGGGTGGGAGGGCCCAAGGACAATTCCATCTTGCACCTCTTTTTTCTTTTCTTTTTCTTTGCATCATGTGCTGATTGGGGAGGGTTTTTTGGAAGGGACATCCTGCGTGACACTGCAGTGCCACTCCTAAATGGGCCCGGTGTTTGTGTCGGCCACTAGGGTCGCTAATCTTACTCACACAGTCAGCTACCTCATTGCGCCTCTTTTTTTCTTTGCGTCATGTGCTGTTTGGGGAGGGTTTTTTGGAAGGGACATCCTGCGTGACACTGCAGTGCCACTCCTAGATGGGCCCGGTGTTTGTGTCGGCCACTAGGGTCGCTAATCTTACTCACACAGCTACCTCATTGCGCCTCTTTTTTTCTTTGCGTCATGTGCTGTTTGGGGAGGGTTTTTTGGAAGGGACATCCTGCGTGACACTGCAGTGCCACTCCTAGATGGGCCCGGTGTTTGTGTCGGCCACTAGGGTCGCTAATCTTACTCACACAGCTACCTCATTGCGCCTCTTTTTTTCTTTGCGTCATGTGCTCTTTGGGGAGGGTTTTTTGGAAGGGCCATCCTGCGTGACACTGCAGTGCCACTCCTAGATGGGCCCCGTGTTTGTGTCGGCCACTAGGGTCGCTAATCTTACTCACACAGCTACCTCATTGCGCCTCTTTTTTTCTTTGCGTCATGTGCTGTTTGGGGAGGGTTTTTTGGAAGGGACATCCTGCGTGACACTGCAGTGCCACTCCTAGATGGGCCCGGTGTTTGTGTCGGCCACTAGGGTCGCTTATCTTACTCACACAGCGACCTCGGTGCAAATTTTAGGACTAAAAATAATATTGTGAGGTGTGAGGTATTCAGAATAGACTGAAAATGAGTGTAAATTATGGTTTTTGAGGTTAATAATACTTTGGGATCAAAATGACCCCCAAATTCTATGATTTAAGCTGTTTTTTAGTGTTTTTTGAAAAAAACACCCGAATCCAAAACACACCCGAATCCGACAAAAAAAATTCGGTGAGGTTTTGCCAAAACGCGTTCGAACCCAAAACACGGCCGCGGAACCGAACCCAAAACCAAAACACAAAACCCGAAAAATTTCAGGCGCTCATCTCTACTTTTTACACATTGCGGTAGCCAGGCCCCCTTTTTACACATTGCGGCAGCCAGGCCCCCTTTTTACACATTTCGGCAGCCAGGCCCCCTCTTTACACATTGCGGCAGCCAGGCCCCCTTTTTACACATTGCACACATTGCGGCAGCCAGGCCCCCTTTTTACACATTGCGGCAGCCAGTCCCCCTTTTTACAGCCAGTCCCCCTTTTTACACATTGCGGCAGCCATCCCCCTTTTTACACATTGCGGCAGCCATCCCCCTTTTTACACATTGCGGCAGACGGTGACCCCCTGAGAGAGAGAGAGAGAAAGAGAGATATACTTACCATCTCCCTGCTGGCAGTCAGGCTCCTCGTGCAGCTCCCTCGGTGCAGGCAGTGAGGTGAGAAGGAGAAGGAGGGAGGGGGAGCAGGGAGCCGCAGCAGCGCTATGTCATTGGTAGTAAGCGCCGCTGCAGCATCCCCCTCTCCTTCCGTATTGGCTGCCCGGTGCTGCTGTGGATGCTGGGATGGAGGAACCGCATCCCAGCATCCACAGCAGCGCCGGGCAGCCAATACAGAAGGAGAGGGGGATGCTGCAGCGGCGCTTACTACCAATGACATAGCGCTGCTGCGGCTCCCTGCTCCCCCTCCCTCCTCCTCCTTCTCCGCTGCCCGGCACTGGTCCTCTTCTCCCTCCACAGCGCGGTGCACGGCGCACACAGCAGAGGCGGCATGTAATGAGTCAATTTGACTCATTACATGCTGCTGGCCGTGCGCCCTCAGGGCAACTGCGCTGTGTGCCAAGCCCACTTGGCACACACGTAGTTACGGCCCTGGGGATGAGGTGTCAATAGCCTCAATGTTACGCTTAGTGATGGTAGCATTAGGAGGGAGAGATGGGGAAGCAGAGATAGACAAGTTGAAAGAGATCAGGTGGTGGTCATAGAGGGGAAAAGGGGCATTGGAGAAGTCAGAAAAATCGCAGCGGTGAGTGAAAAGCAGATCCAGTGAGCTCCCATTCACATGAGAGGGGGAGGTGGTCCACTGGGAGAGACCAAGTGAAGAGAGGAGGTTAAGGAGTTTAGAGGCAGGTGATTTTGTGGGGTTATCGATAGGGATGTTGAAAACACCTAGGATAATGGAGGGAGAGGAAGTGTGGTAGCCAGCAAGCAAAGTTGTCAAGGAATTTGGAGGAAATGCCAGGTGGACCGTAAATGACAGCAACTCAAAGATTAGAAGGTTGGTAGAGGCATATCGCATGGACCTCAAATGTAGAGAATGTAAGGGATGGTTCTGGAGGTATAAGTTGGTATGTGTAGTTAGAGGGTAAAAGGATCCCAACACCACCACCATGGCAACCCCCGGATCGGGGGTGTGTGAGAATGTGAGGCACCCAGCAGAGAGAGCAGCAGGAGAAGTGCTGTTGATAATGTTGATATTATCTTAGACCGCAAAGCTATACCTCTAAATACACTTTTACCGTTGAGCCGCTATGGCCGCTAGACTGCATGCACGTGCTACGCACTTTGTACGCTATTTGCGTACAGGGTCCTGCACGTGGTACGCACTTGGCGTACACACACCGCGCTGAGTGTACAGAGTACACACAGCGAGCACACACACAATTGATAACCTTTAAACCTTGTTAATGATACAATGTAATGATATGCTTACACTTTAAACCCTTAACAGTAAAGTACTGCAATGATGTTATACCTTTAAACCTTAAGTAGCGCTGGCGGTACAAAGTACCCGCAGTGTGTACACCTTATCAATGCTTATACACCTTATACAGATAAATCTACTTTAAAAGCCCATGCAGGAAAGTGAAAACACAACACTGATTTGTAGTTGCAACCACAGGGTTCTAAGGCCTCAGTGGATTAATTCCAAAAGGTAAAAACAATACAAATCATACACTACAGGCTAACAAGTAAATCTAAACAGAATAATGGCTACAGAGAATGTACATACGTGAGAATGTTTCGCAAGCGCAACCCGAGTCGGTCCTCCGCTGGTCTACAGATAGCGTTTAGAGTCTTCTGACCGGCCAGGCAACAATGGTCTTTTTATACACAACATGCATACACAATACAATGGTCACTGTAATCTCATTGTCCATTGGACACAGGGATGTGTCTTTACATTACAGAAAAGGTCATAGGTGGATTTGAAAGGGTGGGCGATGTCTTTCCCCAACTGTTCTTGTGGGTGGTATCCTCTGGATTCCCGCCGCATACATAAAATACAGTAAATACAGTTAATGTTCATATTCTACTTTTGTACATAACTATACGCAGGAACAAGCGATCTTTCTCTAACTAACACCGGAATGTTACCCTCAAAATACCCTACAGCTGGATACTAGGCATCACCTTCCAACCTTTATCAGACCCTTCCTATCATGCAAAGGCGAATCCCTCTGTCCAGGAACTGTTTAAACTAATAATACTCGCTGACATGGTCTAGGGGAACTATATCTACAATGTACACTATTTGGGTTAAATATGTAATGTTCTAATGACCCCCTATGCGCTCACAAACTCTACCATAAATGCGCATACCACACGCTAAGGCGCATGGCCGTGGAAAGCTCCGTTACGCAAATTGCGGATATGCGCACGCACGGCAGAGGCGAGTGCACGCGCAGCGGGCATGTGCATGGGGTTAGAACAAGGCATATGTATTACAATATTTTTCGACTTTAACAGTCCACCCTTTGGCAGTCAATAATAACTGCCACTATCTAAACATTAAACAGAAAAATATACAATACAATATCTATAAAATAATTGGATGGTAAGAGGAGAGGTGTAGGTGGGAAATGTATGGCCTAGTGGGATAGTAAAAGCATGTATATATGAAATCCATGTCTGAGGGGCATGTATCATCGTGCCGTACATGTTCTAGATAAGCTTCCAGGTATTGCGAAGTATACGTTAAATCCTTCTCTTCTCGTATTAAGGGTCTGTAATTGGGCCAACAAACACTACCAAGCTCTTTTCAGCTTCTTGTTCCAACAAATGGGGTGCACATTTAGTTGATGATACATGGAGGGGGAACATATGTGAATGCTAATATGTGGATATCACCTGTCGACTATGTGTGATACTACCTGAAGGTTGTAGAGATGAAGATAAGACACGTAACACAAATACATTCACATAACATTTGTGCAATCATTCTTGGGTGTTGGTTGAAGTCTTGTCCGGATGGGTGTATTCTTGCTGTGGGTGTTAATCAAAGTCTTTAGAGTGTCCATAAAAGTCTTTAGAGTGTCCATAAAAGTCTTTAGAATGTCCATCAAAGTCTTTTCCGAATGGATGTATAGTTCATCAAAGTTTCTTCCGAATGGATGTATTTTTGCTTGAGGGAAAAACAAAGGAGAAACGGGTGAAAGAAACGGATCATGGAATCACGTCTTATCACAACATTGTCTCAATTAATGGGTCATAAATTAAATCAGTTGTTGTAACAATGCCCCCGCTCCTCAAACTCATCACTTTGGTACCGCGCTTGCACCGCATTAAAAATCGAACACATCTAAATATCAAACCAATCATTACGACGACTCCCAGGATACAAAGGAGAAACTTTCCTACACTCACGATAACATTTTGAGCCCATTCTCCTAAACCTGAGAACCAATTGCGTGGGTTCAACCATGAGATCCAGCCGGTCAGTTCATTACTCACAGCAGTAAGGGTAAGGTTGTGTCTCCTCCGGAACTCCCACTTCAATTGCAAGATATCGTCCATCTTTTGATCTATGACCTCGGTTGGGTCATCAGTGCTGTTTGTAATGTACGTGCAGCACTTTACACCATACTGAGTTGCTAGGGTGACACAATACCCTCCTGTTACTGCTGTGATGTAATTGAGAACCATCCTGTGCTGGATCAGTTCCGTTTTGTAAGCTTGCAACTCCCTCCCTGTATACCTGAAGGTGTCATCATACATCTCGGTGATATTATCTATCAGGTTCGCTAGCGCATGAATATACCTAAAATTTATAATTCCTCTGGCGGTACGGGTGATATCTAACACGAGTAGGAATTGAATCCCGGTGGATTCGTGGATCAAATCAGAGGCTGCGTGCTCTGTCCTATCTATAAGGTGTCTCTTACCGATGTGTTCATAGTGAGTGTGAGTTTAAGGAGCTTGAGCATTGCAGTGAACGTCTTTCATCTTATTATGGGTTATGGTCATAACTTCTGGCAACACTCTTCCAATGTAACACGATCCCTCTGAGTTTGGGGCAAGCCACTTATACGCCTTCCTCCCGCATATGAAATATGCATCATCGGGGAGAACATATGGGACAGAATATGACATTACCGTATTGCAAACCTTCCAAGTGAAAAATCCTATCCCTAACTCTCTCATCTGTTCAGTACACGTATCAGGCTGTATGATATGCGCACAGTACCCTGGAGATACTTCTCCAACCCGCATGGTCCTACCTCCTAGCGTATACCTGTACCGAAAATACCTCCCACCGTCGGCTATTTGGCGTATAAGTTCAGTGTCTACGGGCATTCTGTCGGCTCTGTGTGAAAATGCCATGGTTTGGTTATTCCATGTCACTTCCCAATTTCCCGGCTTTCGGGGATTGGAAATGTTGAAACATACTAAGGATCTATCCACATGATATTGGTGGAGCTTCAAACTAGGGGGCCTAGAAATATTAAATTTCTTGTCCACCGGTCTCCCACCCCTTAATTCAAGTACCTCATCTATTGTTAAAGGATACGGTACTAGTCCTGACTTGCTCTGACCTTGAGGTACTTGTGAGCACACCCAGCATTCTGTTTGGTTTAAAACCTTACCCACTAATGAGTGATACTCACTCAATGGATGACGGTCCATGTTGATATTAATGCTGGACTGACATCTCTGGATGCACCCGTCCTCAACTATGTTTTCACAATTTCTACAGATACAATTTTCTTCAGCCAATAATCCTTCACAGTGTCTCCTAGTTTCTTGACTACCAGATCGTTTTCTGATACTCGCCTTTGCTCGGTGAATGTGTTGCTCTTGGAATTCTACAAATCCGTCCTTGTCATCAGAACCCATTCCAGATCCTTTCTCGACCTCTTTGGTACTCCCACCGAAACAGACTGCTCTGGTAAACAACAGGGTCAACAGGAAAACCCGGAATGCAGTCTCTTGGGGTAAGTCCATCTTGCTAAGGGGAGAGAAAAAGGAGCAAGGAAGGGGGAAAAGAGAGTAATGGGAGATGGAGAAAATAATAAAAAGGAAAAAGAAATTTGGTGCGACAACCGCCTCTGGTCTTGTAGTTCTCTGTGCTCAGGTGTCGTGACAACAGTCCTGCCTCTCAACCTTCCCGGAACAGACACTCCAGTGATACGATTTCCTCCACACTCTGCTCTTTGTCACAGGCTTTCTCTGGGTCAGCGACCTTCTTACAGTGGGACGAGTGGACCCAAGTCTCTCTCTCGGCAACCTTCAATGCTGTCGTGCTGGTTAGTAAGACTTGGTACGGTCCTTCCCACCGGTCAATAAGGCAACCTGAGCGTAGAAAATTTCGAATCATTACATAATCCCCAGGTTCAATGTCATGACAGTTACTGTTTGTTAGGTCAGGAATCACCAGCTTTAGATTGCTGTTTTGATTCCTCAACTGCTTGCTCATCTTAACCAAATATTTCACAGTCACTTCATTATTGCATTTCAAATCATCCTGGGGGTCAATCATTACATGGGGTTGTCGACCAAAAAGAATCTCAAAGGGTGATAGGTTAAAGGGGGACCTGGGAGTGGTTCTGATGCTGTACAATACAAGTGGCAAAGCTTCTGGCCACAACAATCCAGTTTCAGCCATCACTCTGCTCAGCTTGTTCTTAATAGTGCTGTTTACTCTTTCCACTTTCGCACTCGCCTGTGGGCGGTACGGAGTATGCAGCTTACTATTAATTCCCATTAGTTTGCACATAACCTGAAAGACTTCACCTGTAAAATGGGTACCCCTATCACTTTCAATCATCCTAGGGATACCATATCTGCACACAAATTCCTGCACGATCTTCTTTGCAGTGAACGTAGCAGTATTTGTGGCAGCGGGGAACGCTTCTACCCAATTTGAAAACACGTCAATACAAACTAACACATACTTTAAATTTCTGCAGGGTGGCAACTGTATGAAATCAATTTGTATTACCTGAAAAGGGCCGTCTGTTGGCGGGATATGGGATGGTTCTGTTGGTATTGACTTTCCAATATTCTTCCTCAAGCAGGTAAGACATGTCATTGCTCTCTTACCCGCATGAGAAGAGAATCCTGGAGCACACCAGTAGGCTCTCACCAGCTTACACATACCCTCTTTGCCCAGATGAGTCAGACCATGTGCCGCCTCAGCTAATCTTGAAAGATATGCTCTGGGGGCTACTGGCTTACCTTGTCCATCTGTCCAGAGTCCTGAGGACTCCTGGCCATATCCGTTTGACCTCCAGACTGCCTTTTCATGTGGGGAACACAAATTTTGCATTTCACTTAATTTTTGTGTGTTGACAGTATTGAATACCATCAGTTGTGTGATGTCTGTCTGTATGGGGGTGCTGGCTGCTGATTTTGCAGCTTCGTCTGCCCGGCTGTTACCAAATGACACTGGGTCTTGGCTGTAAGTGTGGGCTTTGCACTTGATAACAGCCACTCTGTCAGGTTCCTGTATCGCTGTTAGAAGTCTTTTTATGTGGGTGTGCCAGCTGCCGCCATGAAATTTCTGAGGCGCCATAGGGCCCCGAAATCATGCACTACTCCAAAGGCATACCTAGAATCTGTATAGATATTGGCTGACTTACCCTTAGCCAATTCACACGCTCTGGTTAGGGCAACCAGCTCAGCAACTTGTGCTGAGTGCGGTGGGCCCAGGGGTTCAGCTTCTATGATACCTTTGTCATCTACAACTGCGTATCCAGTTCACAAGTCTCCCGAGTCCGTCTGTCTGTGGCAACTACCATCAGTGTAAAAAGTAAAATCTACGCCTTCCAGTGGGTTGTCACTAATGTCAGGTCTTGCAGTGAAAGTTTGGTTCAGATATTCCATACAATCATGTGTGTCAGTGTTTGTACTAAATCCTCCTTCACCATCACTCTCATCCTCCACCCTTTGTGCCTGTCCAGGCACACCTGGGAGATACGTTGCAAGATTTAGTGCGCTGCATCTCTTTATGGTGATGTTTACAGGGGCCATTAGTGCTAATTCCCACCTTGTAAACCGTGCTGATGAGACATGTCTGGTTTGGGCAGAATTCAGTAAGGCTGACACTGCATGAGGTGTATGGATGGTCAGGTTGTGTCCTAACACTACACCTTCGCTTTTACTCACTAGCAAAGCCATCACTGCAACACTTCGCAAGCATGTGGGGAGAGACCGTGCTACGGTGTCCAACTGTGCACTGTAGTAAGCTACCGGCCTACTGGCATCACCATGTCTCTGGGTTAGAACACCTGCCGCACACCCAGCACTCTCTGTACCATACAATTCAAAGGGTTTCCCATAATCTGGCATACCTAATGCCGGTGCCTGTGATAGGCACTGTTTGAGTCTCTCAAATGCCAGTTCGGACTCATCTGTGTGCGAAATCCGATCTGGTTTGTTTGAAGAGACCATCTCTTGCAAAGGTAAAGCCAGTATGGAGAACCCTGGGATCCAGTTTCGGCAGTACCCACACATTCCTAGGAAAGTGCGGATCTGTTGCTGGGTTTGTGGCAGAGTCATGTCGCAAATCGCCTGTATTCTATCAGCGGTGAGGTGTCTCAGTCCTTGTGTTAAGCAATGTCCCAAATATTTCACCTTGGTCTGGCACAACTGTAACTTATCCTTTGAAACCTTGTGTCCCGTATTAGAGAGGTGAAACAGAAGCTGTTTCGTGTTATGAAGGACGATTTGAGTGAGTCAGAACACAGCAGTAAGTCATCTACATACTGTATTAATACTGATCCGCTCTCAGGTTGAAAGGATTGTAAACAGTCATGCAAAGCCTGGGAGAAAATACTTGGGCTGTCAATGAAGCCTTGGGGTAAGGAGTCCAGGTGTACTGTACTCCTCTGTATGTAAATGCAAACAAGTATTGGCTGTCAGGGTGCAGAGGGACAGAAAAGAAAGCAGAACAGAGGTCAATGACAGTGAAAAACTTTGCAGTAGGGGGAATTTGCATGAGGATGACAGCTGGATTTGGCACTACGGGGAATTGGCTCTCAACTATCTTGTTTATCCCCCTTAGATCCTGCACTAGCCTGTAACCCCTCCCCCCACTCTTTGTCACAGGGAAGATGGTACTATTGGCAGTGCTGGACGTCCTAACTAGGATGCCCTGTTGTAGCAAGCGCTCTATGACTGGGTACACTCCTAATTCCACCTCTGGCTTTAGAGGATACTGTGCGATTTTTGGAGCTATCCTACCATCTTTTACTTGCACTACTACAGGAGCTACGTTTGCCATCAATCCAGTGTCTTGTCCATCTTTGGTCCAGAGGGATTCCGGTATCTGGGAGATCATTTCCTCTACCTTGGATGGACACTTGTCTATAACAGCAGAGTGTGACATTAACCTTTGTGGGGTGTCTAACATATCCTGCACTTCCTGAACGTGATTCTCGGGTATATCTAAGAAGACACCCTCAGGAGTACAATATATGACACACCTCATCTTACACAGTAAATCTCTCCCAAGTAGATTAGTCGGAGCCGATGCAGCTAGCAAAAAGGAATGCTTGGTTTGCAAAGGCCCTATCGTAATCTCTGCTGGTCTACTTAAGGGATAGTGTTGCACTACTCCTGTTACCCCCATTGCTGAAATTATTTTACCCGTTGTTTTCATACCTACCGTTGAATTTAACACTGACCTGGCCGCCCCTGTATCTACAAGGAAAGGTAGTGATCTACCAGCTACATCAACTGTAACCTCGGGTTCATTTCCAAGGCTAGCAATCAACTTCACTGGCTGCAAACTACAGGTGTGGCCTAACCCCTATTGTATGTTGTGACCCTCCCGCAGCGTGCTGCAGCTACAATATGTGAGGGGGGTAGCTGAGAATTTCCAAAGGTCTGCCAGTCCTTCCTAGGTGGGTACCTCCTTGTTTCCCCGGCATGTGGCTCGTAATTCCTCCTATGCAGTCCCTGATCCCAATAACGTGTGTCATACTGTGAGTCATGTTCTGGTCTAGGGGGTCAATATACCTTATGTGAGTCTTTAAAATTACAGTTCCGTGCGTAATGTCCTTCCCTCTGACATTTATAACATTTTACCACCTACGACTTACCATCAGGGGTCTGGGGTTTAGGCTGATGTGGCTTCGTTGTCAGGGCTTTTATACTTACTGTCATCAGCTTATCCCCCTGTGACTCCCTGTGCCTAATGATGTTCCGATCATGCTCAATAGCGGACTCTCTTAATGCAGCCACCGAGATACCTCTCCAATTTGGTTGAGTGGTTTGTACCCTTGTTCTCAACGTTTCTTTTACGCCATCCATTAATACGGACACAGCTACCTCTCTATGATGTACATTTTCCTTAATATCCTTGACCCCAGTGTATCTAGCCATTTCCTGCAGTGCTCGATGGAAATATTCAGAAGCAGTTTCACCTTCTTTTTGTCTAATGAAGAAGATTTTATTCAGTTGGGAAGTATACTCCTAATTGCAGATTGATCTGTTTTACATTCTCCTGATTGTATTCATCAGTGAGAGGTACCTCTGCGTCTAATTTACAGTCAGCAATGAATTTCACAGGGTCAATATTAGAGGGCAAACATGCCCGTAGCACTGTCCGCCAATCTTTGTTTGTGGGTTCGGTGGCGTTACCTAGTTCTCTAATAAACCTCTGACATGCGGCTAGATCCTTCCTGGGATCGGGAAATTCAGACATAATTGTCCTCAATTCTGTCCGGTACCAGGGACAATGCATTGCAATGTTCCTGACTGGAGTGATTCCCTGAGAGTCAGTCTTCCCATTGGGGACTGCGATCACCCTGACAGGATTTAGTTCAATTACATCATTCTGGGTTGCTTCTACAATGTGAGGTGCAATTGACTCTGCATAATGTACTGTGCCATACTTACCTGTGGACACGACCTCACCTGTCCCTCCGCTAGGGGCCTTTGTTACTGCTCTTACTGGTTGGGCCGTGCCCACTTGTGTGTCTTGTATGGTGGCTGCCAGAGAGAGTGCCGATATCATGCTGGGCTCATCTTCTTGGTCACAGTCCTGAGGGAAGTTTAAGATGGGATACAACTTGCACGGGTTAGCATTAATACATTTATCAAGTTCACTCTTATCATATATTAGTATGCCATTCTCTGTAGCCACTTTCTCCCCTGTAATATACGGTGGTGGTGGTGCAGTTGCTATCAGTTTCCTGCTAGGGTTGGAACCAGCTGTTTGAGCTAATCCCCTTTGCATATCATCCTCCTGTTGCCATAAATGTAAACAATCTGTATGTCTAATCCTTTGTTTTCTGGATTTTATTAGACATATCCTTCTCCTTAAATTTTGTAACACCTCTGGACTAAAACTGCCTACCTTAGGGAATGGTTCCCTATCTTCCGCAGTCATACGTTCCCATTCATTGCATAAAACCTCTGCGTGTGATCCATATTTCTCACACATTATGTACCTCGCCGACCCTTTGGGCCACGGAATATCAACCTGAACCCTAGTTGATCGTCCCTTACTTGAGCAACTGGCCCCAATTCTTTTGCAGGTATTGCCTTCTCAGCTAATTCCTACAAAAAAAACAAAATACTCAGTGGTAAGGCAATGGTGAAAGTTCTCAGAGCGCTCTCACCCACCCACGCCCACGTTGGCCAATACACCTAAGCACTGTCCTCAGCACCGGTCGTAACCAACATAGGGCCCTATGTAACCTCTATTTACTGAGTGTGTGGGAGTGACTTACCCTTCCCAGTAAATATCGGTCGTTGGAGATTTCCTGAGAGACCAGCGAAACTCCCTTAAAATAGAAAAAAAACTGTTACACAAATCACGTTGCTTGTGCTACAATTAGCATCTATGATCCCGCGATTTTACGCAAATGTCGTAAAGGGTATCACGTAGAACTAAATATTGCACACACGAACGCACGGTACAATCGCACGGCGTATAAGTAACTGTTACTTATCCGCTGTACGACCAATGGAATCGTTTTTTTAGGCTGCGAAACCTCAGCCGCAGCTTTTCAGAACAGGCCTATATGGATACTACGCCAACCCCCGGGGCTGCGCTCTCTATACAACTCACCGCTGACCTTTTAGGCCACGGTATTCAGAGCTTCTCTTGACTTTGTCAGCGGTTTTCTGACTTCGCTGACCTCTTGGTATGCTGTTATACTAATTGCTCCTTTATATCTTAATCAATGTTAATGTGAGAAAGCCACTCCCACGCCACCAAGTGTCCACTCACCTGATGTGGTCTCCTACGGGATCCCGAATTTCCTGGGTCCACAAAACCTTTATTGTTTGCACACTCACGCTCGTTCACTCATATACACTTTGGTTTTTCTGTACAGAAAATTAACTTTCATTCAGATAAACAGCCTTAGTCCCAGAGGTGACACAGTAAGAGAAGGTTCTTTTAAACTAAATATTGGAAACTGAACAAATTTGTGCTATTATCGCGTGGCTACCATCTCACCTAAACTGGAACAATGCTATTGTGCGATTTGTATTTAGTGGGCGTACCTGTACGCACGTTGCGTAAACACGCCACGTGTGTAGGCCTTTACGTTGCGTACGCAGTCCCGAACGTTGTCCGAGACACGTGTACAAAGGCTGTACGTCCGCAGTACTACAAATCCCACACTTCTGTAAATGTAAGCGATATTTAACTATAATCACTTACTTAACACACACACAGTTTCTACTGTATAAACCTTTACAACTATGCCAGGCTGCGTATGCGTCTTACACTTACTTCTTTAACTATTAACTCTATATGTTAACTAAATAGCAACAAATTTTCCAGTACAGGTCAAAATAAATCTAGTAATCAGTGATTATGGCAATAGTGTGAGCAGATATGCAAAGTACAAAATACCTATGTATGTGTGTGTTGCGTGCGCATTTGGCGCCAAAACAGAAATTCACAGATTTTTCATAATAGCTTTTGCGTTCTTACCTTACGGATCCCTCCAGCATCCCTTCAAACCGTGCAGGGCAGATGCTTATCTAATCAGCACTTATTGTATCCCCCGACCAAGAAAAGGTTTACAGGGGACACCCTTCCGCCCTTTGCTGATTGATAAAGTCTGCGAAAACTCTGCTAGGCTGCGGGTATGAGAAGGAACCGGACGAGCGCCCAATTGATAATGTTGATATTATCTTAGATCGCAAAGCTATACCTCTAAATACACTTTTACCTTTGAGCCGCTATGGCCGCTAGACTGCATGCACGTGCTACGCACTTTGTACGCTATTTGCGTACAGAGTCCTGCACGTGGTACGCATTTGGCGTACACACGCCGCACTGAGTGTACGGAGTACACACAGCGAGCGCACACACAATTGATAACCTTTAAACCTTGTTAATGATACAATGTAATGATATGCTTACACTTTAAACCCTTAACAGTAAAGTACTGCAATGATGTTATACCTTTAAACCTTAAGTAGCGCTGGCGGTACAAAGTACCCGCAGTGTGTACACCTTATCAATGCTTATACACCTTATACAGATAAATCTACTTTAAAAGCCCATGCAGGAAAGTGAAAACACAACACTGATTTGTAGTTGCAACCACAGGGTTCTAAGGCCTCAGTGGATTGATTCCAAAAGGTAAAAACAATACAAATCATACACTACAGGCTAACAAGTAAATCTAAACAGAATAATGGCTACAGAGAATGTACATACGTGAGAATGTTTCGCAAGCGCAATCCGAGTCGGTCCTCCGCTGGTCATATAGATAGCGTTTAGAGTCTTCTGACCGGCCTTGCAACAATGGTCTTTTTATACACAACATGCATACACAATACAATGGTCACTGTAATCTCATTGTCCATTGGACACAGGGATGTGTCTCTACATTACAGAAAAGGTCATAGGTGGATTTGAAAGGGTGGGCGATGTCTTTCCCCAACTGCTCTTGTGGGTGGTATCCTCTGGATTCCCGC